>NC_138551.1:148045128-148250720 GCF_964273705.1 Natrix helvetica
TCTGTATGTTACGATAAATTTGCCAAGCTTGAGCAAAATCACTTTAAAAAAAGAGAGAGAGGTTAAAGATGTATTTTTCAGAGGTGAGGAAAAGAGTAGGAGAGATAAAGAGTGGAGAGAGGAGAAGGGAAGGGGAAGTAGAGAAGAGAGAGATGGCAGATAGAAGAAAGGAGGTAGGGAGGAGGAGAGAGGGAGAGGAGGCATATTATCGCGGTGGATAATATGGTGCATGGAAAGCAGAAGAGCAAATGACAGTTATTGTGGGTAGATGGGGAGAAGAACTGAAATAATATTGGATAATACATAATAGTGTTTGTCAAGATGTAATGGTATACTTGTGGATATTTATATGAAAAAATAAAATAAAAAAAACTTTGGGGGAAAAAAGATGTGTTTTTCAGACAAGATTAGCAGTTGACTAAGACAATGTCTCCGGCTGATAGCTGGTTGACTTTTGAGGCTACTTATGTCCCTAAAAGTGATCACTTAATTCGGTTATTATTCTTTTCTTAATCGGTTGCTTGCCGTGAACTTGCCACCGTTTATTTACAGTGGGTGTCAGTGATAACAATAACAGTGATTTGTATACTTTAGCGTTAACAGCAGGGAATCCAGACGGCTGAATAAATGAGTCAGTGAATAAAAATCTCAGCCGTGCTATCAACTCAAGAAGATCTCGAATCCAATTTTTTTTGGTCCACTTTGTAAAGTTGTGCTTTTAAAAGGAACTTTTCCTTGGGCTTAAAACTGATTTCTCTCACGAGGCAGATATGCACCATCCCTGAGATGCGTTTTTAAAAAAGGAGTATTTTTTCCCTGGGAAACTGTTTTGAAATGGAAAGGATGGGTGGGAGACAAAGAAACGAGCAGAAGACCTCCAAGGTCCCTTCCCACTCTGTTAAAAGCATTTCCTCCACTTTTAAACCATTTTAAACTAGCTGATAACCTGGTGTTGCCCAGATATTTATTTATAGGGGGAAAATGTCCGGACCAAACCTAATTTTCTAATGTTGGATTTTCCCACTCACCAGAGGGAGCCCCCTTGTGGAGTACTGTGAAGCTGTTACCATGGCAACTCCACTGCGCGTACAGTAGAAGCCATTTTACAGTAGTGCAGTAGAAGCCATTTTAAGGCACAACAGGCTATATCGTAACAGAACACACGCCCCGGGGGATTTTAGGGGGTGTCTTACCCCCACAATATTTGTTTCCAGAGAGTAAGTCATCTGTGTACCAAGTTCGGTTGAAAGTGCTCGAAGCATTCCAGAGTTATGCTGGAGAGAAAACACACACACACACACACACACACACACGGACTTCAACTCCCAGAATTCATGGTTGTTTGGGGAATTCTGGGAGTTGAAGTCCACAGGTCTCCAAACTTGGAACGCTTCCGTTTTAGCTCAAAGCTAGGAAGTTGGTGAAGTTGGGTGCAATTTGTGATACTCTCTTGCACCGAACACATCCCTCCTACCTTTACGTGAGAAGACATCCGAGGTCTCTTCTTCCGAACTGCTGTCCATTTCAAAGAGGTCCTTAAATTCCCTCTTATCCCCCTCTTTCTTTTCATTCGGCTTCCTGCGTTTGATTTCAGGCAAATTCAGGTCTTCCATCTGCAGCCAGACAACGAAGGAAGGACAGAATAAAAAAGATATTAAAAAATAAACACCCTGAACTTCTTTCCTCTGGTCTCGAATTGGCCCCAGTGCAGGAGCAGCTAGGTTGTTACCCCAAGCATGTTTTAAAATCCCACAAAATTACATATACACAGATTGGAAAGAAGCGAATAGGGCGAGGGTCCGTCAGAGATGGCATTCAGCTGGTTCGGATCGGTTCACCCAAACTGGTAGAAGAAATGGCGGGTGAGCCTGCCCGCTTGCCCTGGCTCTATGCCGTCCTATTTAGGCACGTTTTCAAGACACGTGCAAACGGCCGGCGTGGAAGGCTGAGTGTATGCGTGGATGGGGCGCGTGCGTGAGTGAAGCGAGTGCCGGCCCGCGCGCTCACATTTGCAAACTGGTAGGAAAAGTAAGTGAATACCACCCCTGGCCCAGGTGTTCCCAAAAAACCACGGAAGTAACAGAATAACAGAGCTGGAAGGGACCTTGGAGGTCTTCTAGTCCAACCCCGTGGCATGTGTGCCCAAAGTGCAACAATCAGCTGTCCTTCGTGCTGGCGGCATTGTGGAAAACCAGTGCGCGCCTGCGCGCTGGCAAGCTGATTGTCAGCTGCGCCTGCGCGCTAGAACCTGCAAGTTCAGCTTTTCCGGAGTGTGGCCCTAAGGAGCGTGCAGGGTTTCAAGAGGCAGGCCTTTTCGGCACACTAAGACGCACCTTCTTCCCTCAAAAAAGAGACTGAATAGCTGGGTGCGTCTTATACACGGAATACTGCATTTTTTTTGCCTCTTGAAACGCTGCCCCCTTCACCAAAATGGCCGTGCATAGCCTTTGGAGGCTTTCAGAGTGCTCTTGGGGCCTGGGGAGGGCAGAAATGAGCAAAAAATGGGCTGTTTTTTGCTTAATTCCCCCCCCCCCGTCCCCAGGAGCACTCTATAAGCTTCCTAATGCCCTTCTTTTGACAAAAAAATAGACTAGTTTTCACGAAAAATGGGGCATTTTTTGCTCGTTTCCGCCCCCCCCCCCCCAGGAACACGCTACAAGCCTCCAAAGGGGTATTCATGCCCTTTTTTGGGGGGGGAAACGGGCCCATTTTCGTGAAAAACGGGCCTTTTTGGGAGGTTTGCAGAGTGCAAAAACTTTTTAATTTGCCTGTTCAAAACCTTGGTGCGTCTTATACTCTGAAAAATACGGTAAATATTGAAAGCAGAGGGGGGGGGGATATCCTGGAGAGAAATCTTGAATTTTAACTACGGGAGGATTGTAAAAATGCCAAGATTGTCTTTCATTCTCTAATCCTTTCCATGCCCATGCAGCCTTCACAGAAGAATGCGGAAAATCCCTCTTTCGGAGTTTCCGACTCGCTTCTCGGAATTATATATAGCCCAGGGAGCTGCAAACCACAGCTCTGGAGCCACATGTGGGCTCTCTCATCCCTCTGTTGCGGCTCCCTGTCGCTCAAAATATGTGTCACATCTGCCAATGAGCGATTCCCGCCAGCACGCGAGGTTTCCAACCCATCTTTCCCCCCCTTCCCTGGAGTTCAAAATGTTTTTCGTTGCATGCAGAAATAAAAATTTGTTTTCTCTGTAGCAGTTCATTGATTTCATAAATGCAGCACATTATAGGTTTTTTTTTATACATAGCATAAAAATAATAGATGCAGTGCTATCTTCCTTTTAGATGTCAAAAGGGTTTTGTGGCTTTGGGAGATGGGTCCAAAGGGCTGAGTGTTTAAGGTTGCCGACCCCCGATATAACGTATTTTTCGGAGTATAAGACGCACCTTTCCCCCCACCCCCCGCCCCCCAAAAGAAGGTGAAAATCTGGGTGTGTCTTATACACTGAATACAGCATTTTTGGCCTCTTGAAACCCTTTTGCAAAAATGGATGCGCATAGGCTTTGGGAGGCTTCCAGAGTGCTCCTGGGGCGGGAAAAAATGAGCAAAAAATGGGCCGTTTTTTGCTCGTTTTTGCCCCCCCCCCCCAACCCTCAGAAGCACTCTACAAGCCTCCTAAAGGCTATGCATGCCCTTTTTTGGGGAGGAGGGGGGAATGGGCCCATTTTTGCAAGGTCTGCAGAGCGCCAAAACTTTTTTTTTTAAATCTGCCTCTTCGAAATCTTAGTGCGTCTTACACTCCAAAAAAAAATACGGTAGCTAAATGAAACTTTGGGGGGGATCTCAAAATAGGGAGGACAATACTCCTTTTGATTGCAATCACCGTGTGGCCAAACCTGCCACGTTCAGAGAAGGCCGGGTTATTTGTGATTAAAACCCCGACAAAGTCAATTAAGCAGAAAGTAGCATTTTCCTCCATTGGTTATCCGCTGTGCTTCATTCTCCAAGGATCTCAAGATGGCTTAAATTGGAAGGATTTGGCTTCCTACCCGTTCTTTGCCAGTAATTTCAAGCTGGATTTCCTTCTCCCTCAGCTTCTTCCAAGTCACGTAGTACGTCCTTAGCGGAGTTCCTTCGGCTTTTACGTTTTTTTCCCATCGCTCCTGTCAAAAACATCGACCGGAGACGTCGTAAGTAAGGACATCAGCCAAGCATTTCTTATAACGTTCCTAAAACCACCCGCATTTTCCCGCTTCGGGTGCAAAGGGAGGGGGAGGGGAGTTGTTGACTCTCCAGATGTTCTTATTCCAGTCCTGAAGATTGAAGTCAAATTGCAAAAACCAAGCTGCGTTCAAAACGGAAAAGGGAAAAAATTGCACAAGAGGCGTCTGTAAAGCACCGTGAAGCGGTATATTAATCTAATTGCCATTGCTATCTTCCTTCCTTCCTTCCCTCCCTCCCAGTGGTGAGAATGCAGTATTGCAGGCTGACTCTGCTGACGGCCATGAGTTCGATCCTCAACCGGCTCAAGGTTGAATCAACCTTTCATCCTTCTGAGGTCGGTAAAATGAGGACCCAGGTTGTTGGGGGGCAATAGGCTAACTTTGTAAACCACTTAGAGGGGGCTGTAAAAGCACCGTGAAGCGGTATATAAGTGTAAATGCAATGTTATTTATTTGTTAAGAAATCAAGAATGCAATGGCTTTGGTATAAAGCAGGGGTCGGCAACCTCTGGAACCATATGCGGCTCTGTCAGCTCTCTGCTGCGGCTCCCTGTCACCGGTCAGGTCCACAATTGACAGGGCTTTCGGTTAGGACAGATAGAGGAAAAAGGGTGCCACGCTAGGAGGAGACTCTATGGTGGGAGAACCGGACTTCCAGTCAGCTCCACAATTGATAGGGCTTTCGGTTAGGACAGGTAGAGGAAAAAGGAGGCCATGCTAGGAGGAGACTCTATGGTAAGGGAACCAGACTTCCGGTCGGCTCCACAATTGATAGGGCTTTCGGTTAGGACAGGCAGAGGAAAAAGAAGGCCATGCTAGGAGGAGACTCTATGGTGGGAGAACCGGACTTCCAGTCGGCTCCACAATTGATAGGGCTTTCGGTTAGGACAGGTAGAGGAAAAAGGATGCCACGCTAGGAGGAGACTCTATGGTGGGAGAACCGGACTTCCAGTCGGCTCCACAATTGATAGGGCTTTCGGTTAGGACAGGTAGAGGAAAAAGGAGGCCACTCTAGGAGGAGACTCTATGGTGGGGGAACTGGATTTCTGGTTGGCTCCAGAATTGATAGGGCTTTCGGTTAGGACAGGCAGAGGAAAAAGAAGGCCATGCTAGGAGGAGACTCTATGGTGGGAGAACCGGACTTCCAGTCGGCTCCACAATTGACAGGGCTTTCGGTTAGGACAGGCAGAGGAAAAAGAAGGCCATGCTAGGAGGAGACTCTATGGTGGGAGAACCGGACTTCCAGTCGGCTCCACAATTGATAGGGCTTTCGGTTAGGACAGATAGAGGAAAAGGGGTGCCACCCTAGGAGGAGACTCTATGGTGGGAGAACCGGATTTCCGGTCAACTTCAGAATTGAATTGGGGGCTTCCGGTGAAGACCTTTGTGGCTTTTGGGGTGTTTAAGGTTGCCGACCCTTGGTATAAAGCTTTCTTTTTGGATGCATGAAATAAAAACAGGTGTTTCTCTCGGATGGGAAACCTTCCCAGCAGAACGAAAGGGGAAAAGAGGTTGACTCACCACCGCCTCCCGATCGGAGACGCCGAAGGAGGCTTTCTGGCGCTTGGCCGTGATGAACGCGGAGTTCTCCTGCACTTTTTCCAAGAGCTGGCGGACGGTTTTGCAATAGTTGGCAATCTTGCAATCCTTCAGAAAGGATTTCAGCTGGAGGAGGAGGAGGAGGGGGAGGAAGGATGGGGACCGGAAAGAAACAAGACAGGCAAAAAAAAAAAATTAAAATTTCCATGAATGGCTCTTGGTTTTTTGTTCTTTTTTAAAGTCTGACTTGCATAGTTTTCTATCCTCGTGTTTAGATCCGGCTGGCAAACATGCAAGAAAAATCAGAATGGGTGGGAGGCAGCCTCCTCCAAGCCTTGGCTGCAATTTAAAGATGGAATGTGTGTGTGTGTGTGTGTGTGTGTGTGTGTGTGTGTGTTGTATTTGTGCTGATAAATAAATAAAGGGAGACTAGTATAGATCTATTTCAAGCTATTTAGCTCTCATCAGCTAGCCATACCCTTACTGGGATTTGAACCTGGGCTGTGTGTATATATATATATATATATATACACACACATATATATATACACACAGCCCAGGTTCAAATCCCAGTAAGGGTATGGCTAGCTGATGAGAGCTAAATAGCTTGAAATATTATATATTAATAATATTATATAAATATTAAGGTCTTTGCCAAGTAGGGAAAAAAAACCCAGCAGGGGGAGAAGGAAAACAGCCTTTTAGAGTCACAAGCGGTTGATGGGGAGTTTTGGCTAAACCACTGGCGGCAATGGAGACGGGAAGGCCTCGCTGACCGAGAGAGATCTTCCTGCGGTCCTTGGTGACCTCTGACTTTTAAGGCCAGCAACAGCTGTTCCTGACAATCAAAGATCCTGTTTTATATCTTAGGCTAACCCAGGTGTCAGCAATCTGGAGCCACATGTGGCTCTTTTAGCCCTCTGCTGCGGCTCCCTGTCGCTAGTTGGCTCCACAATTGATAGGGCTTTTGGTCAGGACAGGTAGAGGAAAAAGGACGCTATCTATGACTTCCGGTCAGCTTCAGAATTGATGGGGGGGGGGGGGAGCTTCCTGTTAGACAACCCGATGTTGGCTTTCACACCCCCCCCCCAATGCTAGGACCACTGAAATATCATCCCTTTTCCTTCCCTCCCTCCCTCAGAGGACTGGGAGAAAAAAACAACCCCCCATTCCGCTTATTCATCTCCCTCCTGTCCAAAATAAAAGCGGGACATGGGAAAAATGGTATAGGTCATTTTTGGCTCGCTTGCCATAAGCGGGGGGAACACGGGGGGGTTGTGCACGGGCGTGCCGCACCCATAATGCAATGCACCATCCCCCCCAGTGTGCATGTGCGCATGACCGGCACATTCCCCCCCCCACCCCATTTTTTGCATGCTCCAGAGGCTTTATAGGAGCCTGGGGAGGGCAAAAACAGACTCCCCCCCCCCGGAGGCTTTAAGAGCTTACCCGAAGCCTCCGGAGCGCAAAAAAACAGCCCTTCGGGCAAACCAGAAGTTCAGGAACGGACTTCTGGTTTGCTCATAAGGCCAGTTTAAGCCCTCCGGAGCCTTCAGGGGCCTTCCGGAGGCTTCCCTGAAGGCTCTGGAGGACGGAAAATGACCCTACGAGTTCCGGTTTGCTCGTAGGGCCGTTTTTAGTCCTCCAGAGCCCTTCACGAGGCTTCCCTAAAGGCTCCGGAGGACTAAAAGCAGCCCTACGAGCAAACCGGAAGTGATTTCCAGTTTGTCCGTTGGGTCATTTTTCGTCCTCTGGAGCCTTCAGGGAAGCCTCCGGAAGGCCCCTGAAGGCTCCGGAAGCCTTAAACCGGCCCTACGAGAAAAACCGGAAGTCCGTTCCTGAATTTCCGGTTTGCCCGTAGGGCTGGTTTTTTTGTGCTCCGGAGGCTTCAGGGAAGCTCCTGAAGCCTCCGGAGGGCCTCGGGGGGGGAGGGGGATGCTGTTTTCGCCCTCCCTAGGCTCCTATAAAGCCTCTGGAGCCTGGGGAGGGCAAAAAATGGCTTTAAAAAAGGCTGAACTCGGCTGGCAACGCCTCGCCTACCCTGACAAATGGCTCCGCGTGCCACCTGTGGCACGCGTGTCATGGGTTCGCACATCCCGGGTACAGGTAGTTGGAGGAAAGAAATAAAGATTAATGAAAGAATCCCGCAAAGTTAAAAGCTATAAGTTAAGGAGGACTGGCACATACACACATACCGAAAGAGAAATAAAGTTTACCAGAGGTAAACAGCCAATGTATTAAGATAGATAGGTAAAGGATAATGAAATAAGAGGGTTAAAAATTGTGGAACTTAAGTAAAACATATTAGGAGGGGAATGAATTGCACCGATTTGAAACTGCTACCAGAAGGAACATGAAGTTCCAATGTGTTTGTGTAAGTGTAGCCTAGGTTTTTTTGCATTTGCACGTTGGAAAATAAAGCATTTAAAATACAAGTCAAATAAATAAAAGAGGGGAAGGCGTTAAGAGCAGGAGGGACGGAGGACGCGCCTTCAAAGCACCCCAAAGAGAAGGGAGCTGCTCCCTTTTATAAAAGAAAAAAACAACAACACAGGCGTACTCTCGCACAGACACACAAGCACAACCTCCGGAAGACAAGGGAACATTCACGCTGGGCTCTCTCGGCATGAAGCCCGCGGCCTGGCACAGCCAGAGGAGGGAAAACCCAGCTGCCAGCCCCCTTCCTGCGTTAATAAGCCAGCTCTAGCGGTGGAAAGGGGGGGGGAGAAGACCGGGCTCTCCCAGCTGACACAATTAAGCGGGTTGTCTCCCGGCGGCAAGAAGCTTGGGAAGGGCGGGGGTCCTGGATCACAGCCCCTTGCTGACCTCCTCTTCGGGGGTGGTCCATCACTAGCAAGACCGGGGAGGGGGGGGGAAAGAGCCCACCCAGAGTCTGGGAAGGCAGGCGGGGTGAACCAAGGGAGGGGTGGGCCCAGAGACCCCCCCACCCACCCCCGACTGTGAAGAAAATAACGTTTGCAACAGGGTGGAAATCAGAGAGCCTTCAAATGCCCTAGCACTGCATGCATGGGGGGGGCACACGCAGGAGACACTCCCCCTGCCCCTCCCCCCGCGTGCCCTGTTTTTGCTCCCAGGAGGCTGCAGGGAGGCCTGCTAGGCCCAAAACAGGGGGGGGGGTGCGTGTGTGTGTGGCACATGAGCGAAGGGGTGTGTGTGTCGTACACGCACAACAAAAAAAATTAGCCATCACTGGCTAAGGGGGGCAAGCGTGCTTTTCTATCCCCCTTTCGATTATTCAGCTAAACCCGGCCCCTATTGTGCAGAAGGGGCACTGATGGCGTCACCTAGTAGGGTAATGAGATGTCTGCAAGCCAATTACCGGGTTTCGAGAGCATCAACGATTCCTCAGTTACGGAGATGACAGATTGATAGGTGAGTCGGAAGGGACCTTGGAGGCCATCTAGTCCAACCGCCCTGCCCAAGCAGGGCATCTACACCAGTGATGGCGAACCTGCTTTGGCTCCCGTGCCAAAAGCGGGGGGAGCAAGGGGGGTTGTCCGCGGACGTGCCATACCCATAATCCTATGCACGCGACACCCCCCCCAGACGCCACATCCTCCCCAGGCTCCAGAGGCATTCTAGGAGCCTGGGGAGGGCCAAAACAGCCTCCCCCCACCCGGGATGCCTCAGGAGCTTCCCTGAAGGCTCCGGAAGGCAAAAAACGGACCTACAGGAACCTAGAAGTTCGGGAATGGTGATTTCCGGTTTGTCCGTAGGGCCGATTTTCGACCTCCGGAGCCTTCCCGACAAACCGGAAGTCACTGCTGCTTTAGGCTGTCAAACCGGGGAGAAAAACCTGAGGATGCTTGGCAAAAAAAAAGAAAATCCCTGCCCAATTCCTGTTTATTTTAGCCACACAAACTCCATTTACCTGAAGGACAGCTGGGAGAGCCAGTTCTGGGAAACCAATGGTGTGAGACTGGCTGTGGAGATATTCTAAAGTCAGGTCATACAGCTGATCAAGGAGGCCGTCCTGGGAAGGGAAGGAAGAGAAGAAAAAAATATGTTAAAATTTGAAAAGGCCAACTTTCCACTTAAGGACAGGTGCAACTATAACCGTGATGGGAAACCTAAGGCACGCACGCCAGAGGTGCCATGCAGAGCCCTCTCTGTGGGCACACGTGCCAGCCAGCTGGCCTTTGCAGGAACCGGAGTGACTGAAAACGGCCCAAAAAACTGCCGGAAAATGTGCTGAAAACGGCCCAAAAACCTGCCACAAAATGCTCTGAAAACAGCCCAACAAAACTGCCAGAAAATGCCCTGAAAACGGCCCAAAAAACTGCCGGAAAATGCTCTGAAAACGGCCCAAAAACTGCCAGAAAATGCCCTAAAAACGGCCCAAAAAACTGCCAGAAAATGCCCTAAAAACGGCCCAAAAAACTGCCAGAAAATGCCCTGAAAACGGCCCAAAAACTGCCCAAAAATGCCCTGAAAACGGCCCAAAAACTGCCAAAAAATGCCCTGAAAACGGCCCCCAAAACTGCCGGAAAATGCCTTGAAAACGGCTTTCCTTAGGTGGCAGGTTGGTTTTCAAAAGCCCCGAGGAATCCTGGGAGTTGAAGTCCCCCCAATCTTAAAAGTTGCCAAGTTTGGGCAGCCCTGCCTTCATCTGTAAAAAAAGCTGCCCATTTCGCCGTCCCGCGGCTTACCCGGAAGGCCTTCTCCTGCAGGTTGGTGTTGGAGAGCTTCAAGATGACGGCAAAGTTAATCGGCTTGGCACTCATTCGCCCCGGTTTCTTGTTGAAATCTACCTGTTGGAAAATCTGCGGAGAAACCGAAAGCCAAAAGTCAGCCGAGCCTCCATGGAAGAGAAGGTGTGGGAAGGTGTGAACGAGCAAAATTTGGGATTTTGGCAAGGCCAGGCTGTCTGCCTTACACGGCCCCACTTTGATTGCCTCCAGCCTGCAGAAGTGAATTTGATATACCATATTTTTCAGAGTATAAGACGCACCTGTTTCTCTTAAAAAAGGGACTGAAAATCTGGGTGCGTCTTATACACTGAATACAGCATTTTTTTGCCTGCCGGAGCCTCCCCCCCTTCACCAAAATGGCCGTGCATAGCCTTACGGAGGCTTTCAGAGAGCTCCTGGGGAGGGCAGAAATGAGCAAAAATTGGGCCGTTTTTTGCCCCCCCCCCCCCAGCCTCCAGCAGCACTCTATAAGCCTCCATAAGGCTATGCATGCAATTTTTTTGACAAAAAACGGGACCGTTTTTGCAAAAAACGAGCCGCTTTTGGGAGGTTTGCAGAGTGCAAATCCACCGAATAATAAAAAAAAATTTCCCCCTTTTGGAAAATTCTTTAACTGATTGATGAGAATTAGCCTGATTAAGTGCTCTGCCAGCAGAAACAAAGTCTTAGGTGCTGCAGATTGTCAGCGATTTCCTTCTCCAGCACATGGATAAATATACCTGGAAATATCTCCCTACCTCCCTACTCTCTCTCTCTCTCTCCCTCCCTCCTGTATTTCTCTCTCTCTCTCTCTCCCTCTACCTACCTACACACACTCTCTCTCCCTACCTACCTACTGTATTTCTCTATCTATATACCTCTATTTCTCTCTCTATCCCTTTATCTCCCTAACTACTCTCTCTCTCTCCCTACCTACCTACTGTATTTCTCTCTCTTTCTATTTCTCTCTATATCCCTCTACCTACCTACACTCTCTCTCTCCCTAGCTACTGTATTTCTCTATACCTCTATTTCTCTCTCTCTATCCCTTTATCTCCCTACCTAACTACTCTCTCTCTCTCCCTACCTACCTACTGTATTTCTCTTTTTCTCTCCCTCTCTATCCCTCTATCTACCTACCTACTTTTTTAAAAAAACCTGCCTCTTCAAAACCTTGGTGCGCCTTATACTCTGGTGCGCCTTATACTCCGGTGCGCCTTATACTCGGAAAAATACGGTCGGTTGCTTTGTTTAAAATAATTCTCTCTTGGATTGTCCCAAAGGTGTTTTTTCAGGAAGCAACTGGGCGTTCTTGTTTTTCTTCTGAAGAGGTTTCGCTTCTCATCCAAGGAGCTTCTTTAGCTCGGACTGGATGGTGGGGGACGCAAGGATTTATATTTCTTGCAGACCGCTGGTCATTTGCATCCTTTTTAGAGGGACGTTGAGGCCACTTGGAGGTTTTGTCTGTGTCCTCAGGGTCACCCGATTGGCGCAAATGGTTCCTGTAGTCTGTAATTTTTTTCTCCCCTCTGGAAATCTGTTCCTACTCCCACACCATTCCAAGGGCCTTCATCCCAAATTGCCTTCAAAAGGAAAACAAGGAAGTCCAGTTGCACCTTTGGGACAACCTGGAAGACTAAGATCCTCTTACAGCAGTGTTTCTCAACCGTGGCGACTTTAAACCCTGTGGACTTCAACTCCCAGAATTCCCCAGCCAGCTGTGCTGGCTGGGGGATACTGGGAGTTGAAGTCCACAGGACCTAAAAGTCACCAAGGTTGAGAAACACTGCTCTACAATGTCTCTTGGATTGCATTCACTCCTACCATACAACCTACATCTAGTGTAATGAAGAGAAGGACTAGGGGAGACATGATAGCAATGTTCCAATATCTCAGGGGTTGCCCCAAAGAAGGAGTCAAACTATTCTCCAAAGCACCTGAAGGCAGGAGAAGAAGCAATGGGTGGAAACTAATCAAGGAGAGAAGCAACTTGGAACTAAGGATAAAATTCCTGACATTTAGAACAATTAATCAGTGGAACACCTTGCCTCCAGAAGTTGTGAATGCCCCAACACTGGAAGTCTTTAAGAAGATGTTGGATAGCCCTTTGTCTGAAGTGGTGCAGGGTTTCCTGCCTAAGCAGGGGGTTGGACTAGAAGGCCTCCAAGGTCCCTTCCAACGCTGCTATTCAATCACCTACAGTTAAATGGAAGATTGAGGAATGTTTCCACAAGTTTGAATGTGGTTTTGAGTTGAGTCACCAGGAGACTGTGAATTCTAGTCCTGCCGTAGGCATGAAAACCAGCTGGGTTTCTTTGGGCTATTTTTTCTTCCTTCCTTCCCCCCCCCCAGTGGTTAGAATGCAGTATTGCAGGCTAACTCTGCCAGCTGCCATCAGTTCAATCCTGACCAACTGGCTCCAGGTTGATTCAGACTTGCCTCCTTCCGAGGTCGGTAAAATGAGGACCCAGATTGTTGAGGGGCAAGAGGCTGACTCTGTAAACCGCTTAGAGAAGGTCATAAAGCACCGTGAAGCGGTATATAAGTTTAAGAGCTATTGCTATTTTTCCTTCCTTCCTTCTCCCTCCTTCTCTCCGACTGGCTCCAGGTTGACTCAGTCTTCCATCCTTCTGAGGTGGGTAAAACGAGGACCCAGATTGTTGGGGGGCAAGAGGCTGACTCTGTAAACGGGTATATAAGTAATACAATACAATAGCAGAGTTGGAAGGGACCTTGGAGGTCTTCTAGTCCAACCCCCTGCCTAGGCAGGAAACCCTATACCGTTTCAGACAAATGGCTATCCAACATCTTCTTAAAGACTTCCAGTGTTGGAGCATTCACAACTTCTGGAGACAACTTCTGTTCCACTGATTAATTGTTCTAACTCTCAGGAAGTTTCTCTTCAGTTCTAAGTTGCTTCTCTCCTTGATTAGTTTCCACCCATTGCTTCTTGTTCCACCCTCAGGTGCCTTGGAAAATAGTTTGATTCCCTCTTCTTTGTGGCAACCCCTGAGATATTGGAACACTGCTATCATGTCTCCCCTAGTCCTTCTTTTCATTAAACTAGACATACCCAGTTCCTGCAACCGTTCTTCATATGTTTTAGCCTCCAGTCCCCTCATCCTCTTTGTTGCTCTTCTCTGCACTCTTTCTAGAGTCCCCACATCTTTTTTACATCGTAGTGACCAGAACTGAATGCAGTATTCCAAGTGTGGCCTTACCAAGGCATTATAAAGTGGCATTAACCCTTCATGTGATCTTGATTCTAACCCTCTGTTGATGCAGCCTAGAATTGGGTTGGCTTTTTTGGCAGCTGCTGCACACGGCTGGCTCCTATTTAAATGGTTTTCCACTAGAACTCCAAGATCCCTCTCACAGTTACTACTATTGAGCAAGGTACCACCTACACTGTACCTGTGCATTCCGTTTTTCTTGCCTAAATGTAGAACCTTACTCTTTTCACCACTGAATTTCATTTTCTTAGATAGTGCCCAATGTTCAAGTTTGTCAAGATCCTTCTGTATCTTTAGCCTGTCTTCTGGAGTGTTGGCTATTCCTGCCAGCTTGGTGTCATCTGCAAATTTGCAAAGTCTCTTTCTATTGCTCTTAATGCTGCTCCATGGCCCCTGCCCCAAATTCTAATTCTAATCCAAAGGCCAGCTCTGCCCCCCCCCCGGCCCCCACAGCAGCACAAAGGCTGTGCCCCCAACCCCCATCGAGAAATTAAAAATAAAAGGCGAACGATCATTATATCCCCCCACTCCATTGGGCAAACGTGCTTTCCTGCCCCTTCCTCCCCTCCCTCTCCCTTCACACAGCTCAAGTCTTTGCCAGAGTGCAGAGCGGCGATGCCGCGGGGAGGCGGCGGGCGGGGAAGGGGGGGCGGTTGAGGCGCCCGCTTCAGTGTGCCAAGAGAAGCATAAACTGTCAAGGCACATCACCGATTTCCTGTTCATTTCCAGTGACAGCAGCTTGGGGAATATCGGCACTCCGAGGGACCTCACAGGATGCCCGAGCTGTCATCGTGCTGGTGACAAAGCGAGGAGGGGGGGGGGGGAGGAAGCCAAGCGGGAGGGAATTACAGAGAAGGGAGGGGTTGCCTTCAGTTGCTCTGGGTGAGAAGAACCGCCGAAGGTTTTTGCACATTCGGAATAGGAGGAAATCCGTGACACGATAGCTGCCTTCCAATATTTGAGAGCCTGCCACGAAGAAGTGGTCGGGGGGGGGGGGGGGGGTTCCACCTATTTTCCAAAGCACCTGAAGGCAGAAGAAGCAAAAGGTGGAAACTAACCAAGGAGAGAAGCAACTTGGAACTAAGGAGAAACTGTTCTGAGCGAGGCTTCCCGAGAGCATGAAGCAGACTCTTTGTCCCGACAAAAACCCCTTTTATTCATTGACTGTGAATTCTGCTCCTTCACATCCAGCAAAGTCTTTCGAGGGAGGAATTACGGTCACAGACCTTATCTGGCTTGGAGAGCTGCCAGGCCGAGATCTGCAGAACTTGGCAAGGGGTCTCGGAGAGTCAGGAACCAATTAAGCGAACTAATTGTCTCCTGCAAACTTCACTCCCCTCTCACTCCTCTTTTATTCCCTATAATACAATAATACAATACAATACAATAGTAGAGTTGGAAGGGACCTTGGAGGTCTTCTAGTCCAACCCCCTGCCTAGGCAGGAAATCCTATACCGTTTCAGACAGATGGCTATCCAACATCTTCTTAAAGACTTCCAGTGTTGGGTCATTCACAACTTCTGGAGGCAACTTCTGTTCCACTGATTAATTGTTCTCACTGTCAGGAAGTTTCTCCTCAGTTCTAAGTTGCTTCTTTCCTTGATTAGTTTCTACCCATTGCTTCTTGTTCTACCCTCAGGTGCTTTGGAGAATAGCTTGACTCCCTCTTCTTTGTGGCAACCCCTGAGATCTTGGAAGACTGCTATCATGTCTCCCCTAGTCCTTCTTTCTCTTAAGCTAAACATACCCAGTTCCTGCAACCGTTCCTCATATGTTTTAGTCTCCAGTCCCCTAATCCTCTTTGTTGCTCTTCTCTGCACTCTTTCTAGAGTCTCCACATCTTTTCTACATCGTGGCGACCAGAACTGAATGCCGTATTCCAAGTGTGGCCTTACCAAGGCATTATAAAGTGGTATTAACACTTCACGTGATCTTGATTCTATCCCTCTATGGGAGGGGCCATTCATTGTCCACCTGAGGCCTTACTCCCAAGTCGACCCTTACTCCCAAGTTCTTTAGCTGTTCCCTTCATCTGGCCACTCTGCACATGCACACACTGGGAACAGGCTCCAGCTGTTCTTCTGCCTCACTGATGTCCGACTCCGAAGGCAGCTGATAACTGGCATACGGCCCTGACCCCCTCTCTGCCTCCGACACAGAGCCCTCATCAGAGCCTTCCCCAGACTCCAGGACTGGCCCATCTTCCTCCCCAACCTCCTCACTGTCCGAATCTGCGGCCAGCTCCCTTGGTGACCGGCGAGTCACAGCAGAAACTTCCTGACAATGAGGACAATTAACCAGTGGAACAGCTTGCCACCATCACGGGGGGGGGGGGGGGGTGTTAAGAAGAGACTGGACAGCCATTAGTCTGGAAAGGAACAGGGTTTCCTGCTTGAGGAAGGGGTTGGACTAGAAGACCTCCAAAGTCCCTTCCAACTCTTATTATTCGGTGGATTTGAATGCGGAGGAAACTCCCATCTGATGGCAGAATCTATGCAAAAGGAGGCAGCATGATCATAGCAGACCCAATGAAGGGTCTTGAGGCAGGGTGAGGGTCTCTGGGGGGGGGGTTTAGAAGTCGGGGGAGGGGCAATCACTTTCCATCCCCCCCCTCTCTCTCCCTGAGGCTGTTTTACAGGAGGGGCGGGGAGGCTGAGAGTTAAAGCTTTCCTATTTTCATCTTGATTCGGGGGGGCGGGCAAAATGGATTAAGGTTTTGCAGGTTTGGGAAGAATTTTTGTGTAGAAAGAAGGGACGGTTTTCCAGGCAAGCAGGCGGCACTGAATTAAGTGCAAGCCCCCCAGCCACCCACCCCAAGAAATTTGGATGCTTGCATTAAGGAATGCAAAAAAAGAAAAGAGGGATTTTCCTCTTTTGCAGCATCTCAGGTTGTGTGTTTGTGTGTGTCACCCTTGGTGTTTCTTCCCAAACACGGTCCAAGCTCAGGCAGCCACATTTCCTTCCCGCTCCCACCTAGGAGAGTGGGGGGAGGCGCTGCCCCCCCCTAACATCGAATGTGACGGAGGGCAGAGAGGCCAACCCAGCGCAAACTGCCGGAACATTTGCCTCGAGGCAAGGCTTGCTTTCTACGCACAAAGACCCACACAGGCAGGGAGAGGAAAGCAGGGGTGGTGTGAAACACACCCCCACCCTCAGCAGAGAGAAAGGGGGGGCAGCTGTGCAGAAGCCCCAAGGAGTCCCGGGGACGCAGGAAGCGAAAAGGATGTGGTCAACAAACGCACATTTGCAGCAACATTTGAAGGGGGGAGGAGGAAAAACCCACAACGGGCTCCCCCCCCCACTTCCTGGCAATTAGCAACGAACCAAGGCGGATTGGTTAAGTCCCCCCCAAAAACACCAACACACACACACACCCTCCCAACGATTGCATCATCTGCCACACACAGAGAGAGAGAGAGAGAGAGAGAGAGAGGGAGGGACAGAGAGGGAGGCAGGGACAGAGAGAGGGAGGCAGGGGAGAGAGAGAGAAGGGGAGAGGGAGGGGAGAGAGAGGGGGAGGGAGAGACTGACAGAGAGGGAGGGGGAGAGAGGGATGGAGGGAGGGGGAGAAAGTGAGGGAGGGACAGAGAAGAAGGGAGGGGGAAAAGTGAGGGAGGGACAGAGAGAGGGAGGCAGGGGAGAGAGAGAGAAGGGGAGAGGGAGGCAGGGGAGAGAGAGGGGGAGGGAGAGACTGACAGAGAGGGAGGGGGAGAGAGGGAGGGGGAGAGAGGGATGGAGGGAGGGGGAGAAAGTGAGGGAGGGACAGAGAGAGGGAGGCAGGGGAGAGAGAGAGAAGGGGAGAGGGAGGCAGGGGAGAGAGAGGGGGAGGGAGAGACTGACAGAGAGGGAGGG
Organism: Natrix helvetica; assembly: GCF_964273705.1. NCBI lineage: Eukaryota > Metazoa > Chordata > Lepidosauria > Squamata > Natricidae > Natrix > Natrix helvetica. Next base: position 148,062,622 of record NC_138551.1, read on the forward strand.
GGAGAGAGGGAGGGGGAGAGAGGGATGGAGGGAGGGGGAGAAAGTGAGGGAGGGACAGAGAGGGAGGCAGAGAGGGATGGAGGGTGGAGAGAGTGGGAGGGAGAGAGAGGGAGGGGGAGAGAGGGGGAAGGGAGGGACTGACAGAGAGAGGGAGGGAGAGAGGGAGGGAGAGACAGGGAGAGGGGGGATGGAGGGAGAGACAAAGAAAGAGGGAGGGACAGAGAGAGGGAGGGAGGGAGACAGAGAGGAAGAAAGAGGGGGGGATGGAGGGAGAGAGAGGAAAAGGGAGGGAGGGAGACAGAGGGGAGAGACAGAGAGTGTGAGAGAGAGGGAGGAAGAGAAAGGGGGGATGGAGAGAGAGACAGAGAGAGGGGGGAGGGAGAGAGAGAGGCTTGCAAAGTGATCCTGGGGGCTGGGAAGGGCAGGTTTTGCGCCTTTTTGTCGTCCCCCCCCAGAGCACTCTACCATGCCTCCCCCCACTTTTTCCCCTTTCAAAAAACGAGCCGTGCAAAGAGCTTGGGAAGCCTGCAGAGTGCAAAAACATTTTTTTTAAAAAAATTACCTCTTCAAAATCATGGTGCGCCTTATACTCCAGTGCGTCTTATAGTCCGAAAAATACGGTTACTTTTCTTCTGCAAGTGTACAATTTGGGGGGCTGGGGCTGGGGTGGGAAACACCCTTCCTTTTGACTGACACTCACCTCCAGAATGAACGGCAGGACAGGGATGAAGGTCTCGGTGCTCTCCGACAGCAGGGTGAGCGCCCGGACGCAGTGCATACGCAGAGGGTAGAAACGAGCCGTGGGCACCAGCCTGGCAAAGGGGTTAAAAAACAAAAATGGTGTGAAAGTCACGGGGAAGCCCAAAATGTGCACTAAGTATCCGATTTTAAAGGGAGGGTTAAGTGATACAAGTATACAAATAAGTCCTCGACTTATGACCGCAACGGAGCCCAGAATTTCCGTGGCTAAGTGAGAAACTTTTGGGTTCTGGCAATGAAAATTTTTCACACTTATAACCACTGTAGCCTCATGGTCACGAAATCAAAATTCTCCCACTTGGCAAATGACTTGTACCTATGACAGTTGTAATGTCCTGGGGTCCCGGCCATTCCCCCCTTTGGCGGCAACGTCAATTAACAACATTAGTGATCCACTTAACAACCAAAAAAAAAAAGGTCATAAAATAGGGGCGTGGGAAAGCTCAATGAACCACTGTCTCGTTTGTGCTCGGCTGGGTTTGGACAACTAAATGTGCTTGCAATTTTCTATTTTTATTTATTAAACTTCTATGCTGCCTATATCTCAGGGAGACGCCGATGTTGGGGAGACTTAAAATACATACCGTATTTTTCGGAGTACAAGACGCATTAAGATTTTTGAAGAGGTAATTTTTTTTTTTAAAAAAAGGGTTTTTTGGCACTCTTGCAAGCTTCCCAAACCTTCTGCACGCCTCATTTATTGTGAAAAACAGGACATGCAGAGAGTTTGAGAGGCCTGCAAACTGTTCCTAGGAGGGGAAATTAAAAATGAGCAAAAAATGACCCCCTTTTTTGCTAAAATGGGCCTATTTTTACCCAAAAAAAGGGCATGCATAGACTTTGGGAGGCTTGAAGAGTGCTCCTGGGGGCTGAAGGGGCAAAAACGAGCAAAAAATGGCTCATTTTTCATTCGTTTTTGCCCTCCCCAGCCCCCAGGAGCACTCTGCAAGCCTCCCAAACCCTCTGCATGCCCATTTTTGCGAAGGGGGCAGGGTTTCGGTGGGCCAAAAATGCTGCATTCAGTGTATAAGACGCACTCAGATTTCCCCCCTTTTTTTTGCGGGAAAAAGGTGCGTGTTATACTCGGAAAAATATGGTAAATAAAAAGCTTTTTTAAGTACCGTATTTTTCAGAGTATAAGACGCACCTTCCCCTCCCCTCCCAAAAGGGTGAAAATCTGGGTCCGTCTTATATATTGAATACAGCATTTTTTGCCTCCTGAAACCCCGCCCCCTTTGCAAAAATGGTCGTGCATAGCCTTTAGGAGGCTTACCGAGTGCTGCTGGGGTGCTGGGGAAGGCAGAAATGAGCAAAGAATGGGCCGTTTTTTGCTCAATTTTGCCCTCCCCCCAACCCCTAGGAGCCTCCTAAAGGCTATGCATGCTCTTTTTTGGTCCAAAAAAATGGGCCCGTTTTCATGAAAAACAGGCCGTTTTTTGCCCCCCCCCCAATCCCCCCAGGAACACTCTACAAGCATCCTAAAGGCTATTCACGGCCTTTTTGTGAAAAGCAACGAGTTCGTTTTCGCGAAAAAGGGCCTGTTGTTTGGGGAGGTCTGCAGCGTGCAAAAACTCCCCCCCCCCTAATTTACCTCTTCAAAATCTTGGTGCGTCTTATACTCTGAAAAATACGGCACTTGGAAAACAATTCAAAGTAGAAAAAGCCAATAGAAAAGCTATAAAACTAAGATTGTGTTCTTAATTTTGCCTTCGAAAATTCAAGAGAACCCATTCTTTCCTTCCTCCCCCATTATAGGCTAAGGACTCTTCACCACCGCGCAAGCTGGCCCCCTCCCCTTCATCTCTGCCAACCCAAGGGGGATTCACAATAGTCAGCCCCCCCACCCTTGTGCCCCCCCCCAACCAGGCATGTTTTGGAAAAACTACAAAGGAAACCTACCCTGCAAGCTTGGCGCTGTTAAGTTATCCTAGCTATTGTGTTGAACCACATTTAAAATTCTACCCCGGACGCAGCCTGGAGCAAGGAAGCTGGCGGCAGATGGCAGCTCCGCTTTCCCTTCTGTCAAAACCTCCCCAATTCCCTCGGTCCTCCCACATTTCAGACTCTTCAGCTGCTCTAGTTCAGTTCACTAGGGACTAGCACCATCTTCTGGATAGAGGAAGAACAGGCTTTTTGTTTAAATGGAAATAAACCAACTGAGGATTAACCTACGGAAGTTTGAATGAATTATTAAGAAAGAGGTAAGGAGAGGAGGATGGAAGGGAGAGAAAGAGAAGGAGAGAGGGTAGGAAGGGGAAGAGGAGAAAGGGAAGAGGAGAAAGGGAAGTGAAGAAGGAAGGGGAAAGAAATAAATCAACTGGGGATTAACCTACAGAAGTTTGAATGAATTATTAAGAAAGAGGTAAGGAGAGGAGGATGGAAGGGAGAGAAAGAGAAGGAGAGAGGGTAGGAAGGGGAAGAGGAGAAAGGGAAGAGGAGAAAGGGAAGTGAAGAAGGAAGGGGAAAGAAATAAATCAACTGGGGATTAACCTACAGAAGTTTGAATGAATTATTAAGAAAGAGGTAAGGAGAGGAGGATGGAAGGGAGAGAAAGAGAAGGAGAGAGGGTAGGAAGGAGAAGAGGAAGAGGAGAAAGGGAAGGGAAGAAGGAAGAGGAAAGAAATAAATCAACTGGGGATTAACCTACAGAAGTTTGAATGAATTATTAAGAAAGAGGTAAGGAGAGGAGGATGGAAGGGAGAGAAAGAGAAGGAGAGAGGGTAGGAAGGGGAAGAGGAGGAAGAGGAGAAAGGGAAGGGAAGAAGGAAGAGGAAAGAAATAAATCAACTGGGGATTAACCTACAGAAGTTTGAATGAATTATTAAGAAAGAGGTAAGGAGAGGAGGATGGAAGGGAGAGAAAGAGAAGGAGAGAGGGTAGGAAGGAGAAGAGGAAGAGGAGGGGGAGGAGAAAGGGAAGAGAAGAAGGAAGAGGAAAGAAATAAATCAACTGGGGATTAACCTACAGAAGTTTGAATGAATTATTAAGAAAGAGGTAAGGAGAGGAGGATGGAAGGGAGAGAAAGAGAAGGAGAGAGGGTAGGAAGGAGAAGAGGAAGAGGAGGGGGAGGAGAAAGGGAAGAGAAGAAGGAAGAGGAAAGAAATAAATCAACTGGGGATTAACCTACAGAAGTTTGAATGAATTATTAAGAAAGAGGTAAGGAGAGGAGGATGGAAGGGAGAGAAAGAGAAGGAGAGAGGGTAGGAAGGGGAAGAGGAAGAGGAGGAGTAGGGGAGAGGTAAAGGAAGAAGGAAGGGGAAGGAGAGGAGGATGGAAGGGAGAGAAAGAGAAGGAGAGAGGGTAGGAAGGGGAAGAGGACGAAGAGGAGAAAGGGAAGGGAAGAAGGAAGGGGAAGGAGAAGAGGAAGGAAGGAAGTAGAGAAGGGAGGGAGAAAAGAAAGGGAAAATAAGGTGGTGTTACAACAAGCGGATGGAATGGTAAATAAAACTGTATTTTATAAACTATTAAATGAAATAACAAATGTATAAGAATGACAAATGTGAAAGAATTATGTGAATGTATGCTTAAAATGGTAAGAGAATAAAAAAAATGTTATTAAAAAGAAAAGGGAAGTTTTGAATGAATTTAAAAGAAACCAGAAAGAAGGAAGAATTACAGTTCACGGTTTTGGGGTTTTTTTTCCCCCTAAAGCATCAGTAGGGATAAATTAAGACTCAGTCACTCAACTAAAAGGTGAAGCTTCCCCTCGCACGTATGTGCTTAGTCGTTCCCCACTCTAGGGGGCAGTGCTCATCTCCGTTTCAAAGCCGAAGAGCCTGCGCTGTCCGAAGACGTCTTCGTGGTCATGTGGCCGGCATGACTCAACGCCAAAGGGGCACGGAACGCTGTTCCCTTCCCACCAAAAGTGGTCCCTATTTGTCTACTTGCATTTTTTACGCGCTTTCGAACTGCTAGGTTGGCAGAAGCTGGGGCAAGTCACGGGAGCTCCCTCCGTTACGCGGCGCTAGGGATTCGAACCAACAAACTGCTGACCTTTCTGTACGACAAGCTCAGCGTCTTAGCCACTGAGCCGCCACGTCCCCCTTACACTATTAACAATGCACAAATAACGCATACTCTATTCCAAACTATTCCAAACCACCGTTCTACTTGGACTACTACCATTTCTCAGCGAAACGTCATAAACCTGTCCTGTATTATTTTTTGCTCGGTTCCTCAGTTTTGCAAATCTGTCAAATTTGACTCAGCAAAATTGCGGTTTCTTTTTTTTAGAATAGCGCAAACTAAAGTTGGTTTGAGTTTTGGCACGCATGCTTCCTTAAAATCTGCATTTTTAAATTTTTTGTCTAACACACACAGGGTTTTGCTTACACATAATTAATGCTTACAAGCCCAGTTGCCTCCTGAAAAAGCATCTTTGGGACCAGCATGACTGAGAATCTCTACAGACCCCGAAGGGTTAAGCCTTGTGTAGCGTACTTACTTAATGCAGCCAATGATGACTTGGGTCAAAGGGTAGATCAGGGGTTGCATGACGTCACTTGGATGCATCGTACTCAAAGCCCGGCACCAAAAATATAAACAATGGACATACTGCCAGTTGTAAACCGATTGATAGTTTTCCTATTTTTTTAAAAAATGAGAGAAGCAGGAAGTAAATTAATGAAGCACGCTGTAAGAACCAAAGCTGTTCAGAATTACGATGAGATGCCTCGGTGTGGGAATGAGGTCGCCACGGTATATGTGCAGATCAGTTTTCCTGATTGGAACACATATATGGAATTTGGGACTGAAATAAATTGAGTATTGAACGCGGGTTGAGCTGGATGCCCACTGGGAGGGCCCCATCTAGAAAGCTGTGTCTGCAAAGTAACAGCTTGCAGAACAATGCATAACGGGGACTTTCCAGGCTGAGGAAAGTTATCTGCAGCCTAGGAAACACATAGTTCGAGCTGATTAAGATATCCACACCAAAAACACCGCTTGAGCTAGAGGAAGCTAACATAACCATATTAGGCAAATGTATTTGTATGTAACCAATGATAATTCAGAATGCTTTCCTTTCCTAATACGCTCTTAATAAAAGGGGGGTTCAGAATACATTCTGGGCCCACTCGCTCCGAGGAAAAACCGTGCGTTTGTCTTCATTCCCCCCTGAGTGGACCCGCCTTGATGCGGCCAACCCCGGAGGAGACCCGGGAAATACCGCACCTCGGTTTTCCTTTCGTGCTGTGACTTTTTAAGATTGCAAAATTGCTGCTTTTTTTTTTTTCCCTTTAAAAGTGAGCTGCAAACTCTTTCCGGATGAAGAGTACGATTAAAAATATTGAGTGGAAGAGGAATTACCATCGATCCGAGAATACGCGGACTACAAAATGGTCATTTAAACACCGAGACGGCACGGCTTAAAGAGGTTGTGTGAATTCAGACACACAACCAGCGTTGGGACTGAAAAGAACGGAAATCTTTGGTGTGCACGACACAGAAACAAGGTTTTGTAAAACCCACAAGTTGGATAAATCCAGACAACACCACGGATCCAGCAACTGGGGATCCTATTGTAAAATTTACAATCAAGTTAAAAAGGAGCAGAAATAACTGTGAATCTTAAGATGCCAAAATTGTCCCTCTCCCCCCGTTCTACTAATTGATGGCATCAATTTTTTCCTGTCCATGGGGTCGTGATGGGTCGAACACAACTTTGCAAGTAACAACAACAAGGTGTGGGAAATGCTCATAATCTGTGCCTCAAATTCACCACTGATGTAAGAAAATCTTAAAAGTCTATTTTGTTTCCACCTTCTACCCAGACTCAGATACCAAATTAAAACCCAACCAAGTCCTAGTAAGTCCCGTTACTAGGATTTCGTCTAACTGTGGGGAGTCCACTACTTGTTCCTTCTGTCATGCCCCCATCAGAGTCTGAATCTGCAGACAGGGAGGAGCAGGAGAGAGAGAGCTCAGGCGAAGAGCAAGGACCACCCCCTCCTGATCCTAAAGCAAGGAGACAAGAGAGAAGGCGAGAACGACACAGACTGAGCAAGCAACGAGGGAGGAGAGTGCCTCGCCCCCTTTCACAAGACACATCTGGGGACTGAGAGGTAAGGAGGTGCCGGTGGGAGGAGCTTTTGTTGGGAACAAGTGTGGAATCTGTGGAGCCACGTGTGCACTTACCGACGCCTGGAAATTACTGTGCTCTTGCCTTGTGAGGCTTTGCCTGCTTCATTGAATTTCTTGTTCTGGTTAGTGTTTGGCTAACCTTGCTTACTGGACTACTTGCAGCCAGAGGCTGCTGAAGATGCGTGTGAGAGCTTTGCCCCAGGACTTGTAAGGAATGTGGGAACTTTGGGGGCAAAGTTGGAGCAATAAAGCAAGAGTTAGACCTGTTCTCTGGCTGCGTTCCTTTTGTGCCTTTGTACGCCTTCAGATAAACCCATCTCCTTTTAAAAAAATGTTTAATTGAATAAACACTAAAAACATTGGACGTAGAGAGACTTTTCTGGCTTTGTCACTTCCATACGAATACAGTTCCTACTTATCGTACATAGCTACATCAATCTTATTAACACATCCCTTATCCTCCTTTATATAATTATCTACCGTATTTTTCAGAGTATAAGATGCATCTTTTCTACCCAAAAGATGCTGAAAATCTGGGTGCATCTTATACACCGAATGCAGACTTTTTTTTGCCTCCCGAAACCCCGCCCCCTTCACCAAAATGGCTGTGCATAGCCTTTAGGAGGCTTTCAGAGTGCTCCTGGGGGTTGGGGAGGGCAGAAATGAGTGATAAATTGGCCATTTTCTACTCAATTTCCCCCTCCCCCAGCCCCCAGGAGCACTCTGCAAGGTTCCTAAAGGCTATGCATGCCCTTTTTTAGACAAAAATGGGCCCATTTTAGCAAAAAAGGGGCTGGTTTTGCTTATTTTGGGGGGGGGACATCCCCCAGGAGCACTCTACAAGCCTCCTAAAGACTATTCATGCCCTTTTTAAAAAAAAAAACCAAAAAACGGGCCCGTGTTCGCAAAAAACTCCAAACTTTCACGTCTTATACTCCGAAAAATACGGTATGTATTTATCCAGTTCCAATTTCACAATCCTCAAACTGTTCTGCTCCGACTCCTTTTCCTCATTTCCAACCATTGACACATTTTGTTCCAGATTTCGTGATATTCTGCCTCGTCTCTATTTTTGACTTCTAGTGTCAGTCTGTCCATTTCTGCACAGATCAAAATTTTCTTCATTGCCTCTTCTTCGGGGGGGGGGGGGGGGAATCTCTGGCGCAGTTATCCCATGCAGCATTAAATACGCCACTCCTTTACTATATATATATATATTTTTCCTTTTATTATTCCTAATGGGAATAGTTCTGGTTTTAAATCTATCTTTCGGTCTAACGACTCTTCCAACCGTGCCTTTATCCGGCACCAAATTTAATCCGGATTTTTGTACATGGCCACCACATATGATAAAGTACCCACCTTCTTCTTGATGGTCATAGCCCCACGCAGGTGGATGGCCAGCTGACGGATGTATATGAAGGCCTGTTGGTAGGACATAGCGGGATCCAGAGCATACATCTCAACTAGCGTCCGTTGCATGAAGTTGATGAGAGGGAGGGCGTTAGGAGAGGTGAATCTCGAATTCTTGACGTAGGAAATGTACATTTGCTAATGGGAACAAGAGAAGCAGAGAATTCGGGTGATGGTTTGTTTTGAGTTGGCCGCTACAGAAAATAAATTCACACATGGTCTTATCCAAGTAGAAACTGCTGAATGAAACCATAGATCCGATAGACCTCTTAGAATAGAATAGAATAGAATAGAATAGAATAGAATAGAATAGGGAATATAGAATAGAATAGGAATAGAAATAGAATAAAATAGGGAATAGGAATGGAGTGGAATAGAATAGGGAATACAGAATAGAATAGGAATAAGAACAGAATAGAATAGGGAATATAGAATAGAATAGGAATAGAATAGGGATGGAATGGAATGGAATAGAATAGGGAATATAGAATAGAATAGGAATAGGAATAGAATAAAATAGGGAATAGGAATGGAGTGGAATAGAATAGGGAATATAGAATAGAATAGGAATAAGAACAGAATAGAATAGGGAATATAGAATAGAATAGGAATAGAATAGGGATGGAATGGAATGGAATGGAATAGAATAGGGAATATAGAATAGAATAGGAATAGGAATAGAATAAAATAGGAATAGGAATGGAGTGGAATAGAATAGGGAATATAGAATAGAATAGTAATAAGAACAGAATAGAATAGGGAATATAGAATAGAATAGGAATAGGAATAGAATAAAATAGGAATAGGAATGGAGTGGAATAGAATAGGGAATATAGAATAGAATAGGAATAAGAACAGAATAGAATAGGGAATATAGAATAGAATAGGAATAGAATAGGGAATAGGAATAGGGATGGAATGGAATAGAATAGAATAGGGAATATAGAATAGAATAGGAATAGAATAGGGAATAGGAATAGGGATGGAATGGAATAGAATAGAATAGGGAATATAGAATAGAATAGGAATAGAATAGGGAATAGGAATAGGGATGGAATGGAATAGAATAGAATAGGGAATATAGAATAGAATAGGAATAAGAACAGAATAGAATATGGAATATAGAATAGAATAGGAATAGATTAGAATTCCTGCAACCGTTCTTCATGTTTTAGTCTCCAGTCCCCTAATCCTCTTTCTTGCTCTTCTCTGCACTCTTTCTAGAGTCTCCACGTCTTTTTCATATCGAGGCGACCAAAACTGGATGCCGTATTCCAAGTGTGGCCTTACCAAGGCCTTATAAAGTGGTATCAACCCTTCCTGTGATCTTACTATGTTGATCTTGAACTTCAACTTACAACTATGTATTTAGTGAGTGCTCAAACCTATACCCGCATAGGAAAAAGTGCCTTATGATTGTTTTTGACACTTATGATCATTGCTTCAAGCCCATCCATGGACAGGTGACCAACATTCTAACACCTGGCAACCGATTCATATTTAGGACGGTTGCAGTGTCCGGGGTCATACGATCACCGTCGGTCGAAGCAAAGTCAACGGGGAAGCCAGATCCACTTAACCGCCGTCTTATTCGCTTAACAACTGTAGTGATCCTCTTAATAACGGCGGCAAGAAAAGTCGTACAATGAGGCAAAATTCACTTAACCGATGTCTCACTTATGGCGACGCTTCACTGGTGGAAACCAGCCACCGCCTGACGTTCTGCTTAATGACGGCCCACGACTCCTTAACAACCACAACCTGAACTATCAATTGTACACCGAAGATCGCATTTCATTTTGTTGCACAAGGTGCAATGACAACAAAGTACCGTATTTTTCGGGCTATAAGGCGCCCCATGATTTTGAAGAGGTACATTAAAAAAAAAAGCTTTTGCACTCCTCCCAAACCCTCTGCACCCGTTTTTTTGCAAAAAAATTTTTAAAGGGTATTCAGAACTTTGGGGGGCTTGTAGAATGCTCCTGGGGGCTGGGGGGGGGGCAAAAACGAGCAAAAACGGTCCATTTTTTTGCTCATTTTTTGCCTTCTCGGCCCCCAGGAGAACTCTGAAAGCCTCCTAAAGGCTATGCATGGCCATTTTTGCAAAGGGGAGGGGTCGGTAAAATGCCAAAAATGCTGTATTCGGTGTGTAAGATGCACCCAAATTTTCACCCTCTCTTTGGGGGGGGAGCTGCGTCTTATACTCCGAAAAATACGGTAAACTAACTAATTTAGCAACATAAATTTCGAGCTGAAGATTTTATAGTTTTATGAGAACTTGGGAAAATGCCTTAATAACAGCTATTCCTTTGGTCCATCAAATCCAAAAGAGAAATAAATGAGACCACCATGGTGTGAAGTTTTGCCTGAAGCCCAGAGTTTTTAATTTTGTAAGAGTGGAAATACTGATCCAGCCTAAAAAAATGAATTTATAGTCTATAGGTTTTCAGTCGCCATCTGTCAGAAATGGTGTAGGATCACCTGCTTGGGTGAAGGGGGTTGGACTAGATGACCTGCAAGGTCCCTTCCAACTCTGTTAATCTTACCTTAAGAACGGAGGGCAAATAAGCTTCCTGTTTATACCGGCAAAATTTGTTGAGTATCAAAAACGCTAAAACTCTCACAACTTCATCGCCGGTGCTCCAGAGTCGAATTATTTGCTTAAGGAAAGAAGAAGAAAAAAATAAGTTATTTTCAACTTCTGTTTTGCTTTTAAAATGAGATGCCCCTAGGGCAGGGGTGGGGAACTGTGGCTCTTTTGCGACTTGTGGACTTCAACTCCCAGAATTCCTGAGGCAGCTATGTTGGTTCTGGAATTCTGGGAGTTGAAGTCCACAAGTCGCAAAAGAGCCACAGTTCCCCACCCCTGCCCTAGGGTAAAAAAAAACTGAATTTCCCCCCCAAGTATCAATCAAGGCAATGCCACTAAATTTCAACCCCTTTTATGGCCTAAAAATAGCATTTCTCATTGGCAACTATATAAATGTGTGGAGTTCAACTCCCAAGAATTTCCCAGTGGGCATGCTGGGAAATAAAGTATATGCATCTTAAAGCATGCTGGCTGGGGAATTCTGGGAGTTGAAGTCCATAAGTCAAAGTTGCCAAGATTGAAAACTTACAAAAGAATGGGATCTTTCACTGTACAGAGTTTGCTTTAGTAAATGACCAGATAATGTCAACATTATCATTTAGAACTGAGCTTGTTGATCAGAAAGTTTGGCGGTTCGAATCCCTAGCGCCGCGTAATGGAGGGAGCTCCCGTGACTTGTCCCAGCTTCTGCCAACCTAGCAGTTCGAAAGCTAAAAAAATGCAAGTAGAAAAATAGGAACCATCTTTGGTGGGGAGGGAACAGCGTTCCGTGTGCCTTTGGCATTGAATCATGCCGGCCACATGACCACGGAGACGTCTTCAGACAGCGCTGGCTCTTCAGCTTTGAAACGGAGATGAGCAGCGCCCCCTAGAGTCAGGAACAACAAGCACATGTGTGCGAGGACAACCTTTACCTTTACATAGTGTTAAGCACTTCTTAAGATACAGTTAATTTTAATCATCTAATTAATTTTAATTTTAAATCGTCTAATTGCAAATCCTTTATTTCCTTGGTATGTTGTTCTTCAGTCTCTCTTTCACTTCTTCTTTTTTTTATTTTGCGAAGCTATGTCTTATTCAATTTATTAAACCAGCCATTTCTTATTTTTCTAAAATAAAGGGGGAAAAGATAACCAGTTTGATGTAATGGTTAAGGTACTGGTTTAGAAACTAGGAGATTGGGAATTCTAGTTCCACCATTGGCATGAAAGCCAACTGGGTGACTTTGGGCCAATCCCTCTCTCTCTCTCTCTCTCTCTCAGCACAACCCACCTGTGTTGTCATTGTGGGGAAAACAAGAAGGCAGTGTGTTGAATATGTTTATTACCTTGAGTTATCTATATATATAAAAATGTGTGTGTGTGTGTATTCCAGCATAACTTTGGAACGCCTGGAGCAATTTCAACCAAACTTGCTACACAGATGACTTACTCTCTGGAGCAACATGCTGTGGGGGTAAACACCTCTCGGGGTGGGCGTTCTGTTAAGGTACAGCCTGTTGTGCCTTCAAATGGCTTCTATTGTTCTGACGTAAAATGGCTTCTACTCTACAGCGCAGTGGAGTTGCCATGGTAACGGCTTCCACAGTACTCCACCAGGGGGCTCCCTCTGCTAAGGGGGAAAATCCAACACTTGAAATTACGCTTGGCCTGGACGTTTCCCCCCTATAAATAAATACCTGGGCAACGGCTAGCTGATAATAATAATAACAACAACGGAGGAATAAAAATCTAATTAATTCATTTTTAAAAAACCAAGTCCCCCCCTCCCCCCCCAAAAAAGGTTGCCCTGGAACCTGTTACCCAGGACCGAAGCCAGGCTACCCAATTTGAACAGGGGGAATCCAACTTGAAAGTTTTATTCCTGCACTTTCTGGCAAGCAGGAGCTATAGAACTTACCTTAAGGAGCATGCGCGATTGTTTGGGGAAGCTCAAATAATAAGGCACTATGGCACTGATGTGGTGAAGAACAGCGATCGTTACTGAAGTTCTTGTTAAACACGACAGAAGCTGTGGAGGGGGGGGGGGAGACAAAATTTCCATCAATACGCCTGGCATGGCTAGTCTGGTGAAGAGAAGGACCAGGGGAGGCAGTAGAGCATCTTCCAATATTTGAGGGGCTGCCAGAGAGAGGAGGGGGTCTCAAGCTATTCTCCAAAGCACCCAAACATTATTCCTAAGGAATAATGGATGGAAACTGACCAAGGAGAGATTCAACCTAGAAATAAGGAGGAACTTTCTGACAATGAAAACAATCAACCCATGGAACAGAAGTTTTGGGAGCTTCATCACTGGAGGCTTTCAAGAAGAGACTGGACTGCCATTTATCAGAAATGGTGTAGGGCAGGGGTGTCCAAACTTGGGAACTTTAAGACTTGTGGACTTCAACTCCCAGAAGTCCACAAGTCTTAAAGTTCCCAAGTTTGGACACCCCTGGTGTAGGGTCTCCTGCTTGGGCGAGGAGGGGTTGGACTAGATGACCTACAAGGTCCCTTCCAATTCTGATCATCTGTAAAATTGCAATGTCTAGGCAATCCACCCATGGAACAGAAGTTGCCTTCAGAAGTTTGTTTGTTTGTTTTATTGGATTTATATCCAACTTTTATTGGATTTATATCCATCTATAAGAAATGATGAAGAGTCTCCTGCTTTTTGGGGGGGGGGGTTGGACTAGATGACCTATAAGGTCCCTTCCAACTCTGTTAATTGCAAATCTGTAAATATCTAATCTCCTACACTCTCTTCTGCCCACACTCCCCGTCCCAAAGGTGCTTTTTTTTTTTGAAGAGGCAACTGGGCTTCCTTTGTTTTTCCCTTGAAGACATTTCGCTCCTCATCCCGGAAGCTTCTTCTGTTCTGCCTGAACGCTGGCGAATGGAGGAATTCAGTCAGAACGGAAGGCGCTTCTGGGATGAGAAGCGAAACATCCTCAAGAAAATAAAGGGGAAAAAATGCATACATGCTATTTCCATAGAATGGAAGACAAAGCAGGAATGGTTAGACTGAATACTTTTTTTTAAGAGAGGAAAATATGTTCTTATTTAGATATCACTTCTGGAATTTGTGCGCGTGAAGGAAAAAAAATAAAAACTTTTTGGTTTTGTTGATGAGGAAGATTTGGCGTTGATAGAGATGGCTAGTTTATATTAATGTGTAAAAGCAAAAGATTGAGGTTGGAGCGTGTTTACCTTGTACTGTGCTAAGAAAAGTTGGAAGCCGATGCTCTTTTTTCTTTCTTTTTCACTTCCCCCTTGTATTTCACCCCCCAAAAAAACTAGGAAGAGATGCCCAATATATTTTAAAAAATGACCAAATCTGAACCTCGCTTGCTAGGGGACTTAAACTCACTTGAATGGTACAGCCAAGGTGCATTTTGATGTCCAATCGTAACTTGCTCCACAAGAGACTGGAAGAAGGCAAGACTAACCTACAACAATTAAGGAAGACATGGTTCAGAAGAAAATATGTCATTCAAAGGCTGCCATTTCTCTGATGGGAGCTGATAGAATTTCAACTGGGCTAGCTGCTATTCAACCAGGAAAGTTTCTTCCCTGCAATGCATTTAAAATTCAAGGTAGAAAATAAATACCGTATTTTTCGGAGTATGAGACACACTTTTCCCCCCTAAGAGAGACTGAAACTTTGGGTGTGTCTTATACTCCGAATGTAGCCCCACCCACCTGTGGCCCACACCCTTTGGCCTCTGCCTCCCAGCAATTTGCCTCCTTGCAGCAAACAGCCAGTTTCAGTTTTAGCTTCAGCACAGCCTGATTAGCACAAACAGCTGATTGTCGGTTGGATCGGCCATGAGCTGTTTCAGGCTGCAGGGATTACTATTGCTCCATTTTCGGCCTCCGCATCCCATTTTTGGCCTCTGCGCACTCTGTTTTCAGCTTCCGCGTGCCGCATTTTCAGCCCATTCTGATCCCTGCTGCCCAGAACGGGAGGAAAATGGGGCATGCAGAGGTCGAAAACGGGATGTGGGGGCTGAAAATGGGGCGTGCAGAGGCGGCAATAGGCAATGGCAATCCCTGCAGCATGAAACAGCTGACCGAAGGCCCAACAATCAGCTGCTTGTGCTGAAACAGAAACGGGCTGTTTGCTGCAAGGAGGCAAATTGCTGGGAGGCAGAGGCAGAGGCAGATTTTTTTTCCTTGTGCTAATCAGGCTGTGCTGAAACTGAAATAGGCTGTTTGCTGCAAGGAGGCAAATTGCTGGGAGGCAGAGGCAGATTTTTTTCCCTTGTGCTAATCAGGCTGTGCTGAAACTGAGGCTGTTTGCTGTTTGCTGCAAGGAGGCAAATTGCTGGGAGACAGATTTTTTTCCCCTTGCTTCCCTTCCCAAAAGCTAGGTGTGTCTTATACTTCAGAGCGTCTTATACTCCAAAAAATACAGTATATAGTGTGCCCATATCCACATATATATATTAATCACTGTCTGTTTTGAATACATAAAAGAAAAAGAGAAACTTGTGAGTTCACAAGGTTGGATCCTGTATGGAACAAAACTGAATCAGGAGGTTGTTCTGCTTCGGGTACCATGAAGCCCCCTCCCAGAAGGGAAGAGGGGAAACAGGTCCCGAAAACGATGTGTAGCATCCCAGACAATCCTGTGGACCCAGCTCGGACACCCAGCTCGGACACCCATCCTGTGGACCCAGCTTCGACACCCAGTAGCATGGATAAAATTGGCCACCAGGAACTGAAGGAATAGTCTTTTGCAGGCTATTCCTAGACTGGAAGAACAAAGAGCAAATAAATGTGAATAAGCAAAATAAATAAATAAACTTACTTTGATTTATTTTTTGCAGGTTTCACCTGGAGCAATTTTTGCACAAGAACAAAAAGGTCCCGGACACAGTAGGAGACAAGAGTGTTGAAGACTAAGGAGAGGGAAAAAAATTGAGAGACATTTCATCAATGAATTTAGCAGTCGTGAGAGAGGACTTGTTCTAACCGAGGCTTCCCAAGAGCCTGAAGCAAACTCCTTGTCCTGACAAAAAAAAAAAAAAACCTTTTATTAACTGACTGTGGATTCTGCTCATTCACATCCAGCAAAGTCTTTTTGAGGGAGGATTTACAGTCACAGACCTTATCTGGCTTGGAGAGCTGCCAGGCCGAGATCTGCAAAACTTGGCAAGGAGTCTCGGAGAGTCACGAACCAATGAAGCAAACTAATGGTCTCCTGCAAACTCCACTCCCCTTTTGCTCCTCTTTTATTCCCTCTGGGAGGGGCCATTCATTGTCCACCTGTGGCCTTACTCCCAAGTCGACCCCTGTTCTTTAGCTGTTCCTTCCTCTGGCAACTCACTGGGAACAGGCTCCAGCTGTTCCTCTGCCACACTGATGTCCGACTCCGAAGGCAGCTGATAACTGGCATACGGCCCTGGCCCCCTCTCTGCCTCCGACACAGAGCCCTCAACAGAGCCTTCCCCAGACTCCAGGACTGGCCCATCTTCCTCCCCAGCCTCCTCACTGTCTGAATCTGCTGCTAGCTCTAATGACCGCTGGCGGGCCATAACAGAACTCTTACATACAGCTGCATGTCTCAATGTCAGCAACTTTTAAGAGGTGGCTGGGGAATTCTGGGAGTTGAAGTCCACCCATCTTAAAGTTGCAGAAATACTGATATACAGGTAGTCCTTGACTTACAAGCATTCATTTAGTGACCATTTGAAGTTACAGCAGCCCTGAAAAATTGTTTTTCATGCTTAGGACCTCGTTGTGAGCGGCCAGAGGAGCTGGTGGCAGCCTTAGACAGTGAGGAGGTTGGGGAGGAAGATGGGCCAGTCCTGGAGTCTGGGGAAGGCTCTGATGAGGGCTCTGTGTCGGAGGCAGAGAGGGGGCCAGGGCCGTCCGACAGTTATCAGCTGCCTTCGGAGTCGGACATCAGTGAGGCAGAAGAACAGCTGGAGCCTGTTCCCAGTGTGCGCATGCGCAGAGTTGCCAGACAAAGGGAACAGCTAAGGAACAAGGACCGACTCGGGAGTAAAGCCACAGGTGGACGGTGAATGGCCCCTCCCATAGGGAATAAAAGAGGAGCGAAAGGGGAGGGGAGTTAGCAGGAGACAAATAATTCAATTCATTAGGGTGAACATTTGTACCTGACTTCTTGCCAAGGAATTGCTGCTACAGCATGGAGTTTAAAAGATATCGGCAGTTCTCCAAGCCCGATAAAGGTCTGTAGTTGTGAAATCTCATGAAAGACTGTTGGCCGGGACTTGGCTGGAGAGGAATTCCCTTTAACCTAAATAAAAGAGGTTTTTATCGGGACGAGGAGTCGGCTTCATGATCTTGGGAAGCCTCGTTCAGAAGAGGACCATTGCAACATCTCCACGGTCACGTGATCAAAATACGGATGCTTTGACAACTGACTCACATTTATGACGGTTGCAATTTTCCTGGAACTAGGTCACTTACTAACTTAACTGCAGCGATCCCATTTCACAATTGTGGCAAGGAAGGTCATAAAGTGGGGCAAAACATACTTTGCTGTCTCGCTTAGTGACATTAATTTTGGGCTCTTATAGTGGTCATAAGTCGAGGACTGCCGATATGCGTAACTTAAAATAATGGAGTTTTTCATACGTCCAGAATTCAATTTGCTTGCTTTGGGTTTAATGTGGGGTGTTTTTTTTTTGTAAACACAATTGCTCTGCTTTGCAATTGATGGCGTGTGACTTAGTGCCACCTAAGGGGTCTTAATTTAAATAAAACAATGTGCCCACACTCACAATTTAATCTTCAAGGCCAGCTAAGGCAAACCAAAGACTTAGGGGCAAATTGCTTATTTGTACCCTATGACTATCATTAAGTGTTGCACCTTACGATTCTTGACGAATGTATCTTGTCTTTTTATGTACACTGAGAGCATCTGCACCAAAGACAAATTCCTTGTGTGTCCAATCACACTTGGCCTATAAAGAATTCTGTTCTATTCTTTCCTTATTCTATTCTATTCTATTCTATCCTATTTTCTATTTCTATCCTTATTCTATTCTATTGTTATTCTATTCTAGCCTTCTTCTATTCTATTATATCCTATCCTATCCTGCATTCTATTCTATTCTATTCTATTCTATTCTATTCAAAGTATCAATGAAGATGGGATGTGTTTCTTTAATCTTTTATTTTTTGCAAAGCTAGCTCAGTTCTGGAAGATTTACCTGTGCTATCCGTGACTTTGAACTTGCCAGAATCCGGCCCTACTGATTCTCCTTTGGCAGTGACCACGCAGGCTTTAAAAGCTTGGGTTATTTCATGGAAGATCCTAGGAGTGAGTTTCTTCTGTGTGTGACATAAAAAAAAAATTAATAGAATTAATTCTAAAATTTTAAAAAATAGACTAGAATAGAACAGAATAGAACAGAATACAATAGAATATGGAATAGAATGGAATGGCATATAGAATAGAAGGATAGGAATAGGGTAGGAGAATACAAGAATAGAATAGAATAGAATAGGAATAGAATAGGAATAGAATAGGAGAATAGAATAGAATAGAATAGGAATAGAAGGATAGGAATAGGAATAGGAATAGGGTAGGACAGTGGTGGGCAACCTTTTTTTTCAACTGAGCCAAATCTCGCCAAAACCACGATTGAAATTTATTTTGAGAGCCACATTTTTAAAACCGAAAATACATAGGATGGTACACTGTTTTTAGTTTCAATAAACTCTGGCATTTGAAGCACGCAAGTCTTAAAGCTGTCAAGTTGCAAGACCCTTGCACCCCCAAGCCTTTAGAAAAAAAAAACCCAGGGTCTTCAAACCTGACAGCTTGAAGACTTGTGGACTTCAACTCCCAGAATTCTGAGAATTGAAGTCCACCAAGGGCATCAATCATATTAGCCCAGGGATCTGCAAAATTGGCTCTTAAGACTGGTGGACTTCAACTCCCAGAATTCTGAGAATTGAAGTCCACCAGTCTTAAAACAGCCAACTTTGCAGACCTCTGTGTTAGCCCAAAGCCTGGCGCTGGGCGGGCCTTGCTCCCCCATTGGTGGAGCCCCAAGAAGCGAGGAGGGAGAAAAAGAGACGGAGGCCAAGGAGCTTCCCCCCCGCCCCCTCCCAGCAAAAATCTAACCGGGGAGCCGGGCGGGCAGTAGCAAATTAGCCGATCACGTGGCGTGATCGGCTAATTTGCTACTGCCCGCCCGGCTCCCCGGTTAGATTTTTGCTGGGAGGGGGCGGGGGGAAGCTCCTTAGCCTCCGTTTCTTTTTCTGCCTCCTCGCTTCTCGTCCCCGCCCGACTTCAGGATCCTCCCTAATCATTGTGGGTCGAAAAGAAAAAAGGGAAAGGGGCGCTTGTTTTGAAGTGCCCGAGAGGAGGGAGGGTAGCGGGCGCCCGGCACACAGAAGAGCCGCATTAAAATGTGTAAAGAGCCACATGTGGCTCGCGAGCTGCGGCTTGCCGACCACTGGGGTAGGAGAATACAAGAATAGAATAGAATAGGCTAAGATAGGAATGGGATAGGAATAGAATAGGAGAATACAAGAATAGAATAGAATAGAATGATAGGAATAGAGTAGGAGAATAAAAGAATAGAATAGAATAGAATAGAAGGATAGGAATAGGAATAGAATAGGAGAATACAAGAATAGAATAGAACAGAACAGAATACAATACAATAATAGTAGGAGAAAATAGAATATAGAAAACAGAATATAGGATAGGACAGAACAGGGCAAGTTGACCAATAAAGTATCTATTCCTATTCCATTTCATTCCATTCCAAATACTAAGGTTAGAAAGAGAGAGAGAAAATCAATTTTATCTTTGTTTTGGGCAAGACTTTCCATATTTAATCAGCCTTATTTGCAGCGCCTAAGGACATGTTGTTATTGGTTTTTTTTTTAAAAATGTGCCTCTTACCTCTGCAGCTTCCTTCCAGTGTTCCACCATTTTCAATGACACCGTGATGAAGTCCATTTTTTTCCGCTTCGCTGTTTTTTCTTCCTCCTCCTCTTCCTCCTCATCTTCCTCATCAGTTGCTTCCTATCAAAGATTTTTTTTAAAAAAAGGAATTAGCCTGAAATGAGTGGCGTCCAGGGACACAGCCCATGCAGTTTTTCTTGGGAATAAAAAGAAATTGGTTTCTCTTATCTTTTTTTTAAAAAAACAGTTTATTTGTACTTGTTCATTTAACATATCTAAGTGCTTTGTGAACAGTGTGTTGTCTGAGTCAATTTGCTTACGTAGTCATGTTTTCCCAGCTCCTAATTTCTACCTCTATTACCCAATCATTTATTTAAAAAGTCCCAGGTTAGAAAATATTCTGCATCTTCTTTTTCTTTTATCTTTAATGACAGTCCATTCCCTTCCACATTTTAATATCTTTTTATGTTAAATCTTTTTCCAGATTTATTACATTTGGATATGTAAACGATTCCACTGTTGAGAGCCACACTGGCATTTTCATATAAAGTTTTGCCTTCACCTATATATTTTTTTAATTTCTATAGCCCTGCAACATTATAGGACAGGGGTCACCCACCCTTTGGACCTCAGGGGCCACTAAATTCATAATTTTAAATCCTGCAGACCACTAATATAATCTATCTAATGACCAGCTGGGTGGGCGTGGCCAGGTGGTCATGTGACTGGGTGGGCGTGGCCAACTCGATGTCACTCACGTCGAGGGGCACCTCGCCAGTCTCTACTTGCTCCTCCCCTGCCAGCCCCTCCTCGCCTGCCCGCCCGGGGCTCCTTAGGGCCCCAATAGGAAGCAGTGGCTGGAGCTAAACAGCCCCCAGGAGAAAGAGTTGGCAAAACAGCTCAGTTCAAACTGGATCTGGCCGAGAAGGAGGCTCAGCAGAAGCACCTCACTGAGGACTAGGAGCATAGGCTTTCCAAGCAGAGGGAAGACCTGCGGGAGCGCAAGGCCAGGTACCGGCCCCTGGAGGCTCAGCGGGCTGAGATGGTCAGCCAGTTCCAGGCCGTGATGCAGTCCCACTGGAACGAGGCCCTCTGGCTCTTCTCCACCAGCGGCTCTTCCCTCCAGCCTTTGCCCAAAGCCCCCCACCAGGAGGCTGAAGGAGACCCCAAGTCAGCATTTCTGCCCCCCTCCGACCTGCACAAAAAGACCCCAAAGGGGGAGACTCTCTGCAGCAACACAAGCCTTCAATGCACGTATCCATCCCAGGGGCCGTAGTTTGAGGACCTCTGATTTAGTGCAATGTAAAAAAATGCAGATAATTTTTCTGAGGACCCCCAAATTTTCCGACAGACCACCAGTTTGTGACCGCTGTTGTAGAAGATCTGAGTATTAACTCAGCTGTATTCTAACTGGCATCAGAGAGCCAGCAACAGCAGTAAGACGATTCCCTGAAATTCAGCTGTACTGAAAATAAATTAACTACCTCTAATTTTTCAGGCAATACGTGATGATCGGCCTCTTCATCAGAACTGTCAGACTCGTCAAAATTAAGCAGTTTCTTGTCATTTTCTTCCAGGAACTTGTAAAATTCTGGGTCTCGGTCCTTTAGACGAGAGAGCTGGTCTTTATGCACTGAAGCGTTACCTTTCTTTATTCTCCTATACAACAAGGAAAGAGTTTTAAGAAATTTAGGTTTATATATCCAGCCAGGAAGTATTTAAAAGAAAAAGAAAAAGCTAATAAACCCTACAAATTCCATAGTACTGTATCGCTTAAAAGAGAAACATTGGGAGTTTCGCTTCCTAGAATATAGGAACCCAAGTCCCGATTCTCAAAATTTTAACAGGAAGGTCAGCAAGGAAAGCCATGTTTCTCAATCTTGATCATTTTAAGAAGTGTGGACTTCAACTCCCAGAATTCCCCACCCAGTAGGCTCCCAGAAATGTGCGAGAGTTATGGCTGGCTTGATTTTTTTTCCTCTTCCCTCCCCGGCCGGCTTTCGTTTCATGCCGTGTTCTTTTCGAGTCTTCTCTTGAAAGCCAAAGGGCTGGTTGGGGCATTCTGGGAGTTGAAGTCCACCTATTTTGAAACTGGCAAGGTTGTTTTAGAGGAAACCCATTCTCATTTTCTACCAGAAAGGACAATGGAGATAAGGCAAATTTGGTCCACTCTTACATCCTCTCATCTAGGAACTTCAGGGAGCTTCCAAATTGAGATTCCTAGGCATATAGTTTAAAAGCTGTTATCTATCTGTCTGTCTGTCTGTCTCTCCGTCCGCCCATCCATCCCTCTATCTAGCCATCTATTTATCTATCCATCAATCTATCTGCCTGTCTATCTATCTATATAGCTCGCTTGCTCTATCTATCCATCCGCCCGCCTATCTATCTATCTATTTATCTATCATCTATCTACCTATCATCTATCTATCTATCTATCTATCTATCTATCTATCATCTATCTATCTATCTATCATCTATCTATCTATCATCTATCTATCTATCTATCTATTATCTATCTATCTATCTATCTATCTATCTATCTATCTATCTATCTATCTATCTATCTATCTATCTAGCATTATTCCAATATCTCAGAGGTTGCCACAAAGAAGAGGGAGTCAAACTATTCTCCAAGGCACCTGAGGGTAGAACAAGAAGCAATGGGTGGAAACTAATCAAGGAGAGAAGCAACTTAGAACTGAGGAGAAATTTCCTGACAGTGAGAACAATTAATCAGTGGAACAGCTTGCCTCCAGAAGTTGTGAATGCCCCAACACTGGAAGTCTTTAAGAAGATGTTGGATAGCTATTTGTCTGAAACGGTATAGGGTTTCCTGCCTAGGCAGGGGGTTGGACTAGAAGACCTCCAAGGTCCCTTCCAACTCTACTATTGTATTGTATTGTATCTATCTATCTATCTATCTATCTATCTATCTATCTATCTATCTATCATCTAATCTATCATATATCTATCAACCATCTATTATCCCTCCCTCCATACCAAAATAGCATTGGGAAAATTTCAAGGAAGAATAAACATATTTGTCCTCCCATCCATAATATCTAGCTACCTATATCCATCATCTATCTATATATCCATCCTTCTCTCTCACCCCATCCCTCCATCATCTATTTATCTATGCATCCCTCCATCCATAATTATCTATCTACCGATATCCATCATCTATCCATCCATCCATCTTCCTTCCCTCTCACCCCTTCATCCATCTATCCTTCCTTCATCCCTCCTCTTTTCCCCTCACCCCTTCATCCCTCCATCCATAATCAGCTACCTATATTCATCATCTATCCATCCATTCTTCAGCCCTTCCTTAATCCATCTATCCATCTATCCTTCCATCCTTCATCCATCCTTCATCCCTCTCACCCATCCATCCAGACATCCATTCATCCATCCATCAATGCATCCATCTATCCATCCTTCATGCACCCTCTTTTCCTCTCACCCCTCCATCCCTCTTTTATCCCTCCATCTATAATTATCTAGCTACCTATATCCATCATCTATCCATCCATCCATGCTCCTTCCCTCTCACCCCTTCATCCATCTATCCCTCCTTCATCCCTCTTTTCCTCTCACCCCTTCATCCCTCCTTCATCCCTCCATCCATAATCAGCTACCTATATCCATCATCTATCCATCCATCCTTCAGCCCTTCCTTCATCCATCCATCCTTCATCCATCTCATCCATCCATCCTTCAGCCCTCTCACCCACCCATCCAGCCATCCATCTCATCCATCAATGCATCCATGTATCCATCCTTCATCCATCCTCTTTTCCTCTCACCCCTTCATCCATCTTTCATCCCTCCATCTATAATTATCTAGCTACCTATATCCATCATCTATCTATCCATCCTTCCATCCTTCATCCCTCTCATCCATCCATCCATCCAACCAACCAACCAACCAACCATCATCATGAAAACTCACCTTTCTCCTGGTACCAAATCACATCCTGGTTTCCTTTTGCTAACAAGTTCTGAAGGCAACTTTCTTTTCTCCTCTCCCCCAGAATTTGGAGTATCTTCTATCAAATCATCTTCCAAATCAGAATCAAACCCGGATGTTAAAAACTCATCCACGCTCAAGTTAGCCAGGTTTTTGCTTCTGAAAAGGCAAGAGAGACAAAATTTAAAAATAAACAAACAAACAATGCATCTCTTGTTTATCGATGCCCTCGTTTAGAAAGGCCAATGCATTATGGGGTTGTAAATGTTTTACCGTCTGGTAAATACGCTGGACCCTCGTTTCCAAGTTGTTAATTTCACACCAGTGACAACTGTTTGCACGTGAGAAAATCTTAGGCCTATGCAAACACCAATACACAATGAGAAAATCTTAGCCTCTCTTTTTGATAATGTTGCTTTAATTGTATGCCACCCAAAGTCAGCTATAGAGATTTGATAAAACGCAGGAAAATAAATTGAAGGCAATTGAAGGCCACCAACAGACATCCTGGATTATTTTAAAATTTGTAAGTAATCATCTATGATTTATAAATTGCTAGCCGATAACCTGGTGTTGCCCGGGTACTTATTTATAGGGGGGAATCTCCGGACCAAACGTAATTTTTAATGTTGGATTTTCCCCCTTACTGGAGGGAGCCCCCTTGTGGAGTACTGTCAAGCAGTTACCATGGCAACTCCACTGCGCTGTACAATAGAAGCCATTTTACGGCAGTACGGTAGAAGCCATTTTAAGACACAACAGTCTGTATTGTAACAGAACCCAAACCCCAAGGGGTTTTAGGGGTGTCTTAGCCCAACAGTATTTGTTTCCAGAGAGTAAGTCAACTGTGTACCAAGTTTGATTGAAATTTCTGGAGGTGTTCTAGAGTTATGCTGGAACTTACAGACACGCACCACACACAGCCATTTATATATATGGCTGTGTGCGTGTGTGTGTGTATGTTCCAGCATAACTCTGGAATAGATAGATAGATAGATATAGATATATAAAGTAGATAGATAGATATAGATAGATATATAAAATAGATAGATAGATAGATAGATAGATAGATATAGATATATAAAGATAGATATAGTTATATAGATATATAAAGAATAGATAGATAGATATAGATAAATAGATGATAGATAGAGATATATAGATATATAAAGATAGATAGTTATAGATATATAAAGATAGATAGATATAGTTATATAGATATATAAAGAATAGATAGATAGATAGATGATAGATATAGATATATAGATATATAAAGAAGATAGATAGATAGATAGATAAAGATAGATAGATATAGTTATATAGATATATAAAGAATAGATAGATAGATGATAGATAGATAAATAGATAGGTATAGATATATAGATATATAAAGAAGATAGATAGGTATAGATATATAGATATATAAAGCAGATAGATAGATAGATATAGATATATAAAGCAGATAGATAGATATAAGTAGATAGATAGATAGATATAGATATATAGATATATAAAGTAGATAGATAGATAGATAGGTATAGATATATAGATATATAAAGAAGATTATATATATATATATATATATATATATATATATATATATATATGTATTTGTGTTACAACCCCTGGTACAACACACACACACACACACACACACACACACACACACACACATATATATATATATATATATATATATATATATATAAAATAGATAGATAAATAGATAGATATAGATATATAGATATATAAAGAAGATAGATAGATATATAAAGTACATAGATAGATAGATAGATAGATAGATAGATAGATAGATAGATAGATAGATATAGATATATAAAGTACATAGATAGATAGATATAGATATATAAAAGATAGATATAGATATATAGATATATAAAGATAGATAGATAGATATAGATATATAGATATATAAAGAAGATAGATAGATAGATATAGATATAGATTCGTTCCCCAAAACGAATTCACCACAACTGCCTCAAAATTCTCAGGTCCACAAATTACGACCATAGATTTTTTTTTTCACACACACACACACAACCCCCCCTCCCCCGGTATTTCTGTATTTTTAAACCAGGGCTTTTAAAACCGAACAGGAAAAGGGGGGGGGGGGAAATATAGAAAACGGCTTTTTTAATCGTCAGTTTATCGAGCGTGACGAGGTGGTGTTAGGTCTCTGCAGCCAAAGGGAAAAAAAACTTTCTGGTTTACCCGGAATTGTTTCCCAATATTTTAAGCCCACCAGCCTAAATTTTACTTAGTTTTTTTTAAAAAAATCCATTAAAAAAAATAAAATTAAGTTGCCTCAGGAACTGCTGCAAAGCTACCTGCTCCCAATTAAGCATCACCTGTGGTCTTCAAGGTAAAATCTCCAGGTGTTACTCATTACCTAATTGCTCCTCCCAAGCCAGCAAGTTAGGATGAGATAAATTAGGCGGAGAGACCTTAGTATTATAATTAAAAAGGGTTTTTTTTTTTAATGGAACTGTTTTAAAAGGCCCCAAAGGTGGTTTTGCTGTTTTGTTTATCCTACACAAAGGCTCATTTCACAGCTGCCGATATGCAATAAACAAAACAGGTTTGCCCAGCTGATAAGAGCTAAATAGCTTGAAATAGATCTATACTAATCTCCCTTTATTTATTTATCAGCACAAATACAACATACATACATACAAACATACAAACATATACATATACATATGCATATATATATATATATATTCATTCCAATTTTTTCCATTAAAAAAGTGAGTAAAGTATTGCCTTTCAAAGCAAAATTGGTACATCATACTCTTCCATACCTATATAGTGCTTTAGATTTGTACTTTAATGTAAAAACAAAAAACAGCCTCCTAAAAAGCAGAGACATCACCCTGCCAACACAAGGGCGCCTAGTCAAGGCAATGGTTTTCCCAGTTGCAATGGATGGCTGTGAAGGTTGGACCATAAGGAAAACTGAGCGCCAAAGAATGGAGGCCTTTGAACTCGGGTGCTGGAGAAGAAGACTCCTGCATTGAGTCCCTTGGACTGCAAGGCCATCCAACCGGTCAGTCCTAGAGGAGATCAACCCGGATTGCTCTTTAGAAGGCCAGATCCTGAAGAGGAAACTCAAGTACTTTGGCCACCTGATGAGAAGGAAGAAGGACTCCCTGGAGAAGAGCCTCATGCTGGGAACGATGGAGGGCAAGAGAAGAAGGGGATGGCAGAGAAGGAGGTGGCTGGATGGAGTTAAGGAAGGAGTCGGCGTGAGCTTAAATGGACTCCAGAGGATGGTAGAGGACAGGAAGACCTAGAGGGATGTTGTCCATGGGGTCACGATGGGTCAGACACGACTTTGCAACTAAGAACAATAACAATCTCCTTCCTTCCTTCCTTCCTTCCTTCCTTCCTTCCTTCCTTCCTTCCTTCCTTCCTTCCCTCCCTTGGACTGCAAGGCAATCCAACCGGTCAGTCCTAGAGGAGATCCACCCTGACTGCTCTTTAGAAGGCTGGATCCTGAAGAGGAAACTCAGAGACTTTGGCCACCTGATGAGAAGGAAGAAGGACTCCCTGGAGAAGAGCCTCATGCTGGGAACGATGGAGAAGAAGGGGACGGCAGAGAAGGAGGTGGCTGGATGGAGTCACCAAAGCAGTCGGCGTGAGCTTAAATGGACCCCAGAGGATGGCAGAGGACAGGAAGGCCTGCAGGAACGTTGTCTATGGGGTCGCGATGGGTCAGACATGACTTCACAACTATCAACAACAACATGGAAACATTATCTAGCAAAAAGTTTTGTATTTGAGGTTAGGGAGAAACCATATGAATGGGGCAATATTCCTAAAAATCCCTTTTAATTACTTGTTTGTATTCCATCTTTATTATTTTGACAAATACCCCAAGTTGGCAAACACAACCAGCATACCTTCTTCCTCCTGTTTTTGCCTGCGACGACAACCCTGTAAGGTAGGTTGGGCTGAAAGAGTGACTGGCCCAAAATCACCCAGGGGGAGCTTTCATAGGGAAGGCAGCACTTAGGGCTCAGGGCTGCTCAAATATAAAATAAACCAAGCGATTTGGTAACCGTATTCCAGCTATGTTTGATAATAGAATTTTAAAAAGCCACCTCCACCCAATCCCATCAGCCCCACCCCACCCACCCCTTCTCCAGATCCATCCTTTCCAAACAATTAGAATAATATAGAGCCGCTGCCCGGAAACACAAAAATATTGGACAAAAATCTGGAAATGGGTGCAAGAAATTACAGGAGAGCAAATAAAATACAAACCCGAAATCTTTCTGCTGGGAATAATCAAAGGGAAATATACAAAGAAAATTAAATATTTATTAACACATCTTTTAACTATAGCTAGAATAGCATTTGCCCAATGCTGGAAACAAAATAATACTCCCTCGGATGAATTAGTGATTAAAAAAAACTTTGGACTGCGCAGGGATGGATAAATTAACACTGAAATTAAAGGATAAGGAAGAATCGGAATATTATGAAATTTGGAACAATTGGTATAAATGGCTGCAAAACAAGAAAAATAATTAAGCCGAAAAACAATATATATAAATATTTATAGAACTGTGTATAAAAGTATGTAAATATAGAAGCGGAATGTTATATATATGTACAGATATGATGATATAACAATGTAAACAATGTTGATATAATGATTGTAATGTGTGGTAGAAGGAGAAAAATAATAAAAATTCTACTGCAAAAAAAAAAATAATAATAATATAGAGCCGGAAGGGATCTTGGAGGTCCTCTAGTCCAGCCCCCTGCTCAAGCAGGAGAACCTATGCTATTTCCAAAAAATGCCTGTCTAGTTTCTTCTTAAAAACCTCCAGTGTATGGAGCACCCGCGACTTCTGGTGGCAAGCTGTTCCACTGGTGAATTGTCCTCCCTGTTAGGAAGTTTGTCCCATGTCCCCCCCACCCCAAGTCCTTCATCCTCACGGGTTTGTGGAGCTGTCACACGACACCTATCCCCAGTCTGGAGTACGTCCATTCACAAGACCACGCTCCTTGCAGGCTTTGGGGTTGGATGCCTAAGGGGGAGGGGAGGGGATGATGGGCCATGGCATTGCCCCATGCGTTCCTTCATTCCCTAATCCTCGCCTTTGCCTAATTCCAATTCCCCGGAGGTTTGGAGTACCTTCATTCACACGACCACGCTTTGCAGGCTTTGGAGTCTTGGATGCAGGGGGTGGGGGATGATGGGACATGGCATTGCCTTCCTAAAGGCCGGCATCCAACCCAATGCCATACAACTCTTCCTTCCGTTTACAACAGAGTTGGGGCAGAATGCGCGCAAAGCCACGTTGGAAACCAATCCCCCGAATCTGGAGCGCATTCATTCACACGACCAGGCTCTGCAGGTTTTAGGGTGCCTAAGGCTTCCCACTTGGAGGAGGGGTGGTGGTGGATGATGGGCCGTGGCATTGCCTGCCCCCAACCCAATGCCACGCAACCCCATTGCAACTCTTCCTTCCCTTTGCCAACAGAGTGGGGCGCAGAACGCGCGCGCAGAGCAACGTCGGAAACCAACCCAAGTTCCCTAATCCTCGCGTGTTTGCGGGGTTTAACCCCCCCCCCACTTCCAATCCCTCAACGCCCCCTCCCCACCCTCTTTGCAAAGCCCCGGGACTTGGGGTTTTGCAATGCCCGGAAGCGCGCCTGACCTGCTCGCGGCAGCGGCCATGCTGGCGGAGCTTCCCCTCCGCAGCTGCAACAACGTGGGAACGGAGCACTTCCTCTCCCACAATGCAACTGAGTAGCCAGGAAAGGGGAGGGCGTTGGGAAGCGGGGGGGGGGCGGGAAGGGGGTGGAGTTCCCAGGCAAGCCGGCCCCGGTTGGCTTTCAGGTTCACCGGCGCGGAGGGGAGCGGAGAGCCGCCTCCGCCGCGTGGCTTCCCTTGCCCGTCCACCGGAATGGAAGGAATTGACAGTACGACAAGAGTTGGGAAGGGGACCTTGGAGGTCATCTAGCCCGACCCCCCTGCCCAAGCAGGAGAGCCTTGCAGAATGAGTTGGAAGGGATCCTGGAGGTCATCTAGCCCGACCCCCTGCCCAAGCAGAAGACCCTTGCAGAATGAGTTGGAAGGGATCCTGGAGGTCATCTAGCCCGACCCCCCTGCCCAAGCAGGAGACCCTTGCAGAATGAGTTGGAAGGGATCCTGGAGGTCATCTAGCCCGACCCCCTGCCCAAGCAGGAGACCCTTGCAGAATGAGTTGGAAGGGATCCTGGAGGTCATCTAGCCCGACCCTCCTGCCCAAGGAGGCAATCCTACACACCCTTTCTAAGGAGTGGAG
This sequence comes from Natrix helvetica, assembly GCF_964273705.1. Lineage (NCBI taxonomy): Eukaryota > Metazoa > Chordata > Lepidosauria > Squamata > Natricidae > Natrix > Natrix helvetica. The sequence goes on from NC_138551.1 coordinate 148,092,641, forward strand.
AGAATAACAAGAGTTGGGAAGGGGATCTTGGAGATCATCTAGCCTGACCCCCTGCCCAAGCAGGAGACCCTTGCAGAATGAGTTGGAAGGGATCCTGGAGGTCATCTAGCCCGACCCCCCTGCCCAAGCAGGAGACCCTTGCAGAATGAGTTGGAAGGGATCCTGGAGGTCATCTAGCCCGACCCCCCTGCCCAAGCAGGAGACCCTTGCAGAATGAGTTGGAAGGGATCCTGGAGGTCATCTAGCCCGACCCTCCTGCCCAAGGAGGCAATCCTACACACCCTTTCTAAGGAGTGGAGAGAATAACAAGAGTTGGGAAGGGGATCTTGGAGATCATCTAGCCTGACCCCCTGCCCAAGCAGGAGACCTGACACCATTTCTAAGGAAATGGCAAGCACATATTGTATGTGTGTGTTTGTGTGTGTGTGTGTGTGTGTTTGTGTGTATACACACACACACAAACCAGGAGTGGGTTGCTGCTGGTTCGGTGTGCAAAAGGGAGTTGTGGGGAAGCAGGATTTTTCTGCATGTGCTTGCAAGGATACACACACACACACACACACACACATCCGTGAAGAGGAGAGAATGGAAATGAATGGGAATAGAATAGAATAGAATAATCCAAGTTGGAAGGGACCTTGGAGGTCTTCTAGTCCAACCCCCTGCCTAGGCAGGAAACCCTATACCGTTTCAGACAAAGGGTCTTCTTAAAAACTTCCAGTGTTGGAGCATTCATAACTTCTGGAGGCAAGTTGTTCCATTGATTAATTGTTCTCACTGATGGGAAATTCCTCCTTAGTTCTAGGTTGCTTCTCTCCTTGATTAGTTTCCACCCATTGCTTCTCCTGCTTTCGGGTGCTTTGGAGAATAGTTCGGGTGCTTTGGAGAATAGCCCTCTTCTTTGGGGCAACCCTTGAGATATTGGAAGACTGCTATCATGTCTCCCCTAGTCCTTCTTTTCATTAAACTAGTCATACCCAGTCCCTGCAACCTTTTCTTCATATGTTTTAGTCCCCAGTCCCCTAATCATCCTGGCTGCTCTTCTCTGCACTTGTTCTAGAGTTGTTCCAGTTGTTAATTAGGGTTTTGATGGCTGGGTATTAAAGTCCTTAATTCAGGGGTGTCCAAACTTGGGAACTTTAAGACTTGTGGACTTCAACTCCCAGAATTCCCCAGCCAGGATGGCTGGCTGGGGAATTCTGGGAGTTGAAGTCCACAAGTCTTAAAGTTCCCAAGTTTGGACACCCCTGTTAATTGCTTCCTTGTGCCACCATACCCTCGGCTCCTAACTACCTGATGGACCGATTGTAAATCAGCACACCTATTGCCTGAGGGAGGGCCCGTTTCCCAGGCTTCAATCATTCCTCTGGCCGTTTTTATCCCTGCTCGGCCAACAATCACAATAGCTGCAAAATTGAATGCGTGTCCTTGTTCAGTGCAAGGTGCGCTTCCAATGCATTTGGGTCTCCTTGTCTAGCCCTATTCTGGATTCTCTCAATGGGGACAGGGACGGTGGGGAGGGAGGGGGCACACATCACTGCTATTCATTGCTTCGTCTGCTATTGGTCAAACCCAGTTGGGTGAGAAATGGAACTACCAAAGAAAGGATTAGGGCAGGGGTGTCCAAACTTGGGAACTTTAAGACTTGTGGACTTCAACTCACAGAATTCCCCAGCCAGCATGGCTGGCTGGGGAATTCTGGGAGTTGAAGTCCACAAGTCTTAAAGTTCCCAAGTTTGGACACCCCTGGATTAGGGACATGCATTGGTGCTCTGGCTTTTTCAAAACAGAGATTTCTTTTTTTCAAATCTTCCCTTCCCTTCCTTTTTCTATTGGGATTGTTCTAAGCGCTGCTTCCCAAAACAGTCTTTGAGCGACAGCCTCCTCCTCCTATGCAGGGACTGACATCACGGCCGAAGTGGACGAAAGGCTAAGCCGGCCGCCGGTTGAAGAATTGCGGAGCGGGCGGCGACTTGACACACAGCCATCCTCCCCTGTATTCTTGCTGTGTAAACGGAGGGGGGGTGGGCAGAGAAAGAGAAACAGAGAGACGGGGGGAGAGAGAGAGAGGCATAGACAGAGAGACAGAGCGAGAGAGATATACAAGGAGAGAGAGAAAGAGATATAGGGAGAGATACAGAGAGAGAGAGATACAAGGAGATATAGATATATATATATATAGGGAGAGATACAGAGAGAGAGATATAAGGAGAGAGAGAGAAAGAGATATAGGGAGAGATACAGGGAGAGATACAGGGAGAGAAAGAGAGAGAGAGAGAGAGACACACACACACACACAGAGAAAGAGATACAGAAAGAGAGGGAAAGACAGACAGACAGAGATACAGAGAGAGAGAGCGGGAGGGAGAGTGAGACAGAAAGAGAAACAGAGACAGGGAGAGAGAGAGAGTGAGACGGAGAGAGAGAGGAGAGAGAGAAAGATATAGGGAGAGATACAGAGAGAGAGAGAAAGAGAGAGAGAGAAAGAAAGAGAGAAAGCAAAAGCGATTTGTCTTTTGGGAGCAGAGAAAGCGCCCGGCGTCGTTGGGAAGCTGCAAGAGAGACATTTCCAACACACACCCCCTTCCTCGCCCCACTTCTTCCCGGAGCCGCCGAGCTGGGAAACGGATCGGATTTCTTTCCCCCCCCCCCTCCCGGGCGAACTTTGGCTACCCAATCCATCAATCTGGAGAACAAAGTGCCCGAGCAGGGCCCCCACCTTTGCTGCTTAGCCCTGGAGGGTCCCGCAGCTGGGTGAGTCTTTTGCAGGGGGGGGGGAGATTTGGGGGAGGGGGGGAAGAGTAACAATTCTGGGGGGGAGGGGGTTTGAACAGGCAGCAGCTTCTGCACTGGGGGGGGGGGGTCGCGCGTGGATGGGATGATGCTTCGGGTCGCGAGGCGGCTGCTTTGTTGCAGACTGCGGGGAGACCCCCCCTCCCTCCAACACACCCAGCCTCCTTCCTCCAGGAGGAGGAGAAGGGGGGGGGGTTCAAAGCCAGGCCCTCCACCCTGAGCTTGACCCCCCTCCCCACCATCTCCCCGATCTGGGGGTCTCCCCAGCTTTGCGGTGCACCAAAGGCAAAGACTGAGTCAAAAATCGCCGCCTGCAGCCATCCATCACCGGCAGCCTGGGAAGAAGGGGGGGGGGGAGAGGAAAAGCACCGCAGTGGATGGGGATGGGACACACACACACACACACACCGACGGGCGTTGCTGAAATATCTGCCCCGCTGTTGAGTTGGGGGGGGAGGAAGGAGGGAGGCAAGAATAAGGGGGGGGGGTTTTCTCTTGCGCGTTGCGGCTGGGAGCGGGAGAGCCGCGCTGGTCTCCCACCCCGGCTGAGTTATGGGGAGGGGGGGTTATTTAAGGTGACTGCTCAGCGCCAGACGAACGCAGCAAACCCCCCCCCCGCCACCCGCCGGCTGCCTGCACGACGCCCCCCCTCCCGTCTCTTCCCTCCCTCCCCAAACAGCGCCATGCACCTTGCTGATTTTGCAAATTGGGGGGGGGATTGGGGGGGGTGCATGTGCAAATGTCATCCTAGCAGGGCACAAAGAGCAAGGGCAGGTAATATGTCCCTTCCCTCTTTCTTCCCCCCCCCCCCATCCTCATCCTCCTGCTTTCCCCCCCAGGATGGAAGAAATCTCTGCTAGCCAAAAAAAAAAAAAGCATCCCATTTGTTCATAAGGATGCTTAAAGAGAGCAAAAGAAATAACCCAGCAGCGAATAAGGCATGAAACCGGAATTATGATTATTTTTTTCATAATTTCATTTTGAGTCAGCATTTCTCAACGTTAAAATCACAATGACACTTTTGCAGCTTTCTGCGATCTGTCTTTCTCTCTCCCCGCCCCCCCTCATTTCTAATTTTGCCATTCTACGACCTGGGCTGCCAGTTATACTGTGTCAAATTATATATCTTGTGGTTTTTTGTTTTGAAATCATATTTCCCTGTCAATATTGCCCATAAAAATAATTCCGGTTTCAACCTAATAGGTCAAAACAGGAATTATTTTTATGGGGGAATATTGACAGGGAAATATGATTTAAAAACACACACACACACACACACACACAAGATCTAATTTGACATAGCATAAACTGGCAGGCCGAATTATAGATGCAACAAAAATGGAAGAATAATTTTGCTCCATCAGAGAAAGAGGCAGTAAGGAAAGTCTTAGAGCGTGCAGGGATGGATAGACTCACAAAAGAGATGAAGGATGAAGGAGAAAATGATTATTTTAAGATATGGAAGGAACGGTTTAAAAATGGTTAGGAGAAACAGATTATTCTAAAGTACGGAATGAATTGTTTAAAAATGGTTAGAGGACAGGGGTAAAGCTTAAGGAAAGATTAAACCAAGGAGATACGGGAGATAGAAATGAATAATAAATATGTACCGATGGATACGACACAGAAGGAATGACTGTCACTCAAGAAAAGAATATATTTGTATGTATAAAAACACTGGAATTACATGTATAGATAATGGCATGTAGGAGTAAGGGAGGGGGTGGAATGCACATATAATGGACATATAATGGATGTATACATAGAAGGAAACTGTTAAAGTTGTTTCTTTTTTGTTTTAAAAAAAAAGCATGCTTAGAAATGGGAGCTCTTAAAAGGAGGGGGGGTCCTCGCACCCCCTCCTCCCCTTAAATCTCTGCTTATGTAGGGTTTGCCTCTCCCCTCCTTCCCCCCCAACAGCCATCCCATCCATCTGTCCCCCCAAAAAAGGGGCAAAAGGGGACATCAAAAAAAAACCTGATATTTTTTAGATCAGCTTGAATTTGTTGGGTGGTATGGGAGATGCTGTTATATTGAGTTCTTTTTTTGGTAGGCCAAGCTAGGAAGCAGAGAGAGAGAGGGAGAGAAGGAAGGGAGGGAATGGAAATGAATAGGGGAAGAGGGAAGTGCTTGTAAATAAATAATGACGCGTTATGGATTTCAGGTTTGACCTGGATTTTTATAGCTGCAGCTGTTGGCAAGAAGCAGACGGAAGCTCAGCTGGTTTTTTTGAGCTTTGAAAGCATCTTTGGTTGTCCCAATGAACATAAATGATGACAAAGGAAGAAGCAGCATCACTCTTGGTTCTTGAATGCTTTTTCAGGGGTTAAGACGCTGAGCTTGTCAATCGGAGACCGTTCGGCGGTTCGAATCCCTAGCGCCGCATAACGGAGGGAGCTCCCGTGACTTGTCTCAGCTTCTGCCAACCTAGCAGTTCGAAAGCACGTAAGAAATGCAAGTAGAAAAGTAGGAGCCACCTTTGGTGGGAAGGGAACAGCGTTCTGTGCGCCTTCGGGCGTTGAGTCATGCCGGCCACATGACCACGGAGACGTCTTCGGACAGCGCTGGCTCTTCGGCTTTGAAACAGAGATGAGCACTGCCCCCTAGAGTTGGGAACGACTAGCATATATGTGCGAGGGGAACCTTTACCGTTACCTTTAAGATGGAGGTTAGACTGATTTTATAGTCCTTGCTAGCATAACTGATGTACTATAATGCCACCTTTCTGGAATGTTTCTGCTGGCAGATTCCCAAAAAGAGAATCTAAATTATAAACTTCAGCAATGCAGCGGGTTCGGGCAGATGCTCCGTTCAGAATTTCAGAACTGGGATCATCTTGGAGGTCATCTAGTCCACCCCGCTCCTTCATTATCTGCTAAAAGATTTGACTGAATCGATGGGGAAAGAAAGCCACCCAATAAAATAAGAAACTGCTGGAAAATGTCCGGGGCTGTAGCCAATTACATTTAGAAGAGGCATTGATTGACCAATACAGGTAGTCCTTGAGTTATATGACTATAAATGCACCCCAGATTTATGTTGCTAAGTGAAACATTTGTTTTGCCCCATATTATAACCTTTCCTGTCACCGTTGTTAAGTGAATCACTGCAGTTGTTAAATTAGTAACATATTTCTTAAGTGAATCAGGCTTCCCCACTGACTTCGTTGGTCAGATGGTCACAAGAGGGGAACATGTGACCCCCCCCCCAGGATGTTGCAACCGTCATAAATATGAATCAGTGTCCGAATTTTGATCGGGTGACCCTGGGGATGTTGCAATGGTCCTAAGTGTAAAAACAAATGGTTCATAAATCACTTTTTTTTCACTGTCGTCATAACTTTGAACCCAGTTACCACTGAATGAACGGTTGTAAGTTAAGAACTACCGATATTCCAATATTTATTCACCAATTCACCTTTGCCTGGAACGTCTTCCGTTAATTTTTGTGCAACATTTGCTTTGTACTTATGACTTCAAAAAGAATCTGTCCATTAACAGGGGTGGGAAGGGACCTTGGAGGTCATCTAGTCCAACCCCCCCACCCCACCCAAGCAGGAAACTCTACACCAGGGATGGCAAACCTTTTTCGCACCAAATGCCCAAACTGGAATGTGGCTGCATGTGCGGCGCAGAGTGCAGAAACCTGAAGACCAGTTGGCCGGTGCGCGTGGCGGCAAGCTGGTTTTTGGATTTCCGGCATATGCATGCGTGCCAGTCACCCAAAGACCAGCTTGCCAGCGTGTGCATATCTATTTTGGGGTTTTTTTTGGCCGTTTTCAGGCCATTTTTCAGGCTATTTTCAGGCTGTTTTTGGGCTGTTTTCAGGCTGTTTTGGGACCAAAATAGCCTAGAAAATGGCCTGAAAATGGCGCAGAAAACAGCTTGAAAACAGCCTAGAAAATGGTCTGAAAACAGCCTAGAAAACGGCCTGAAAACGGTGCAGAAAACAGCCTAGAAAATGGTCTGAAAACAGCCTAGAAAACAGCCTGAAAACGGTGCAGAAAACAGCCTAGAAAATGGCCAGAAAACAGCCTAGAAAACGGTGCAGAAAACAGCCTAGAAAATGGTCTGAAAACAGCCTAGAAAACAGCCTGAAAACGGTGCAGAAAACAGCCTAGAAAATGGCCAGAAAACAGCCTAGAAAACAGCCTGAAAACGGTGCAGAAAACAGCCTAGAAAATGGTCTGAAAATGGTGCAGAAAACAGCCTGAAAACAGCCTGAAAACGGTGCAGAAAACAGCCCAGAAAATGGTCTGAAAATGGTGCAGAAAACAGCCTGAAAACAGCCTAGAAAACAGCCTGAAAACAGCCTAGAAAATGGTCTGAAAATGCCATGGAAAACAGCCTGAAAACAGCCTAAAAATGGCCTCAAAACGGCCCAGAAAACAGCCTGAAAATGGTGGAGAAAACAGCCTAGAAAATGGCCTGGAAAACAGTCCAGAAAATGACCCAAAAATGCCATGGTTCTTGTCCATTTTGGGGGCCATTTTCAGACTATTTTCCGGCGCTCTAGTGCCCACAAAGGCCATGCATGCCAGAAACCAGAAGAGCAGCTGGTGGCGGCGCACATGCCCACAGAGAGGGCTTTGCGTGCCACCACCTCTACACCATTTCTGACAAACGTCCTGTCCAATACCTTTCCTGCTTTACAATGGAAGCGGTTTGCTGTAAGGACCGAAAAACACATGCACATCAAGATTGTTTGGGGGTTATAAAATATAGAATAGTGGGGAAAGGGGCATCTGGTTAAATTCTAGCTCTGAGGATCTTCCTCCTGCCCGGTCAGACATGCAATTGCTGCGTTGTGCTTTGCCAAGACGCCACCATTTCGCCCCCGTGGATGTGAGGCTGGCTTCGCAGCCCTTGGAAATGTCAGCTGGAAGTTTTTCAGCTGTTTTCGGAAGCTACCTGTATGAGCAATCAGATTAATCTTGGTCTTTGCGTCATGTTCTTTTTCACAACGGGGGCTATTTTTAGGAGAGCTGGAGGGCTACAAAGGAGAGGAGGGGGGAAGAGGAGGAGGAGGAGGAGCTGCTCCCTTCAAAAATGAGATGGGAGCTTTTTACCAGCAGGCAGAGAGGCAAATGGAAAGATCAGGGATATTGTAGCCCACTGGCGGCCTGCAGAGCTGGCAGCAGACTCGGAGAGTGAGGAGGTTGGGGAGGAAGATGGGCCAGTCCTGGAGTCTGGGGAAGGCTCGGATGAGGGCTCTGCGTCGGAGGCAGAGAGGGGGCCAGGGCCATCTGGGAGTTATGTGCTGTCTTCGGAGCCTCCAGAGTCAGATGTCAGCAAGGCAGAGGAACGGGGGGAGCCTGTTCCCAGTGCACACAGGCACAGAGCTGCCAGGAGGCAAGAACAGTTAAGACAAAAGGGGTGACTCGGGAATAAGGCTTGGAGATGATTGGCCCCTCCCATAAGACATAAAGTGGGAGCAAAGGCACCTGAGCCTTTACAGGAAGCAACTTTGTTCGTTCTGGTCGGTTTAAACTCTGAAGCTCCGTTTTGACTCTCTGCTCCGTGTGGCCTTGCAAAGCTAATGGGCAATTAGGTCTTTGGCAGCGTTTCAAGGGAGTTAAAGGTGGGGGCTTATCAGCCTTACCCCAAGAGACTGTGGCAGACTTCTGTTGGACTCTTCACAAACTGTTTGTGACTCATGACGGGCTGTGAATGAACATAATTCACAGCCGTTGAAATAAAAACAGGGTTTTGGGGGACTAAACGTGTGATTTTTAGCATCTCAGAACAAGGGCGAAATGTGGCCTAAGGTGAAATATGAGGCTAGAAAAGACAACGCTTCACAGTTAGTCCTCAATCTATGACTACAGTTAAGCCCCAAATATCTGCTGTGAAGCGAGATATTTGTGAAACAAGTTTTGCCCCGTTTTTGCCACTTTTCTCGCCGCCGCTATCAAGTGAACCGCTGCAGTTGATAGGTCAGTCACCTGGTTATTCAGCGAATGCAGCTTCCCCGCGGACTTCGCTGGTCGGGAGGTGGCAAAAGGGGATCACACGATCCCCTGGGACACAGCAGGAGTCATAAATATGAGTCAGTTGCCAAGCGTCTGAATTGTCGTCATCTGATCAGCTTCTGCCAACCGAGCAGTTCGAAAGCACGTTAAAAAATGCAAGTAGAAAAATAGGAACCACCTTTGGTGGGAAGGGAACAGCGTTCCGTGCTCCTTTGGGAGTTGAGTCATGCCGGCCACATGACCATGGAGACGTCTCCGGACAGCGCTAGCTCTTCGGCTTTGAAACAGAGACGAGCACCGCCCCCTAGAGTCGGGAACGACTAGTCTATATGTGCAAGGGGAACCTTTACCTTTGCCCTTGACTTAACGAATACAATTTGGGCCCATTGCTAAACAAGGTGTCGGTTAAGTTAATCGCGCCTGATTCTAATCACCTCCTTTTTGCCACGGTTCTTAAGCAAACAGCTGCAGTTGTTAAGTGAATCATGCAGCCATTAAGTGAATCTGGCACACACACACACACACACCCATTGATTCAGTTTGTCAGAAGCTGGCGGTGAAGGTCCCAGATTGTGATCACGTGATCGCAGGACGGTGCAACTATCGTAAATACCTGTTGGCTACCAAGCACTTGAATTGTTAGTCCCAACACGGCCAGCCACGAGACAGACCATGGGGTACAGCAGTGGTTGTAAGGGTGAGGACCAGTGTAAGTCCCCTTTTTTCCAGTGCTGCTGTAACTCGGAGCAGTCGCTAAACGAATGGTTATAAGCCGAGGGATACCTGTATGGCAGGGGTGGTTTCTGGCTGGCCTTATTGCTGGTCTGCTTGTGTGCGTGGTACTCACCCATGCACAGTTCAATGGAAACTAAAAAACAAAACAAAAAGATGGCGGCAATGACATTGGTGACCGGGGAACCGGTTCGGAGGTATGTCCAGCCTGGGTCGCTGCCGGTTCTGCAACCCTGGCCGTCATACCACTACCGGCTTGGCTGAACCAGGCCGAACCGGTAGGATGTATGATAAAGAAATTTCAGCACCTCGGAGAGCTCCCAAAGAGAGAGAGATGTTGCTCTCCTAGAAATCCTGGGTGAATTCTTCTATTCCCCGTTTTAACCTGCGTTGTTACCATCTGGCATAGTTGCGCATGGCTTGGATGATTCCCGCTGGTCTTTGAGGTTCAATCAAGATCACTGAGACCTCCGGGCCCTTCTTCCTAGAACGAAGCATAGGAGAAAGACGCATAACAAAGGCAGGCCTGCGATTGTTCTCCTAACAATCGTGCCGATGGGAGACCCAATGATTGCGCCCTTGCAATCAAAACAGCTGCGAGGAGGAGGAGGGGGAAGGCAGCAGTCTGGCCTCCCCCCCCTCCCCCAAGAATCGTTACACCTCGAGTTTTCTTCCAGTCCTTCGCAAGCATTCATTATAACAGCCGGCTGTCTGTTTGGCCTCCCACGCAATCATGAAGGCTGCAACACATTTGCACGATCCATTGACAGTTGTGTGGGTGGCTCTCGGGAGTTGTTTCCGCTCCGTCAGGCGCTCTTTTTCCCCCCTCCTTCCAGAGGGGAGTCCCCGCTCCACCCCTCCCTCCCGGGAAGCTCCCGCCTCTGCTATTTTGGGCGTTTTCTCGGCCAAGTGGCTGAAATCCTGCATTGCCTGGCATCCGTCTGTCAATCAGAGGCAGGGAAGGGAGACAGAGCATGGTTGGGGGAAGTGGTGGGGTTCATTTTTTTTTTTTACTACCGGTTCTGTGGGAGTGGCCTGGCTTGGTACGTGTGGCTTGGTGGGCATTGCAGGGCAAGGATACTGTAAAATCTCCATTTCCACCTCACTCCAGGGCGAAGGATACAGCGAAATCCCCATTCCCTGCCCACCCCACTGCTTTCCAGCTCTGTTCTCCAGCGCAGGGCAACAGAAGAAGACTCAGCCGATGGAAGGCTGAGTCAACCTTGAGCCAGTCGGTCAGGGTCGAACTCCTGGCAGTGGGCAGAGTTAGCCTGCAATACTGCATTCTAGCCACTGGGAAGAAATGGAGGGAGGGAGGGAGGGAGGGAGGGAGGGAGGAAGGAAGGAAGGAAGGAAGAATAGCAATAGCACAGACTTATATACTGCTTCACAGTGCTTCACAGCCCTCTCTTAAGCGGTTTACGGAGTCAGCCTCTTCCCCCAACAATCTGGGTCCTCATTTTAACCACCTCCAAAGGATGGAAGACTGAGTCAACCTTGAGACAGTCGGTCAGGGTTAAATTCCTGGCAGTGGGCAGTTAGCCTGCAATACTGCATTCTAACCACTGGGAAGGGAGGGAGGGAGGAAGGAAAGGAAAGGAAAGGAGGAAGGAAGGAAGGAAGGAAGGAAGGAAGGAAGGAAGGAAGGAAGGAAGGAAGGAAGGAAGGAAGGAAGGAAGGAACAATAGCAATAGCACAGACTTATATACTGCTTCACAGTGATTTACACCCCTCTCTGAGTGGTTTACAGAGTCAGCATCTCTTTCCCCCAACACTCTGGGTCCTCATTTTACCCACCTCGGAAAAATGGAAGGCTGAGTCAACCTTGAGCCAATTGGTCAGGGTCGAACTCCTGGCAGTGGGCAGAATTAGCTTGCAATACTGTATTGTAATCACTGGGAAGGAAGGGAGGGAGGGAGAGGAAGGGAGGAACGAAGGGAAGGAGGGAGGGAAATGCTTTATGACATTAGACTCACGATGGTCATGGGTTGAGGACTTAACTTGAATCTAATTTCTACAGAGAGTCCGAAAGGGCATTGCCGCGAGCCAGAAGCGAGCCGGCTCCCGCCATGGAGAACGGGATGCAGCTGCTCAACCGGGACGGCCACAGCATCTCCCACAACTCCAAACGGCACTACCACGACGCCTTCGTCTGCATGAACCGCATGCGGCAACGGGGCCTCCTGTGCGACATCGTGTTGCACGTGGCCGCCAAGGAAATCAAGGCGCACAAGGTGGTGCTGGCCTCCTGCAGCCCCTACTTCCATGCCATGTTCACAAGTAAGTATCTGGGGGGGGGGAGTGGGAGGGGGCTCTCGTTCTCGTACCGGTCTACATCTAACCGAAATTCAGCGGCCAACCCGTTTGGGCGGGGACAGCTGGAGCCCTGTGCCGTCCTGCAACTGAACTTGCATTTATTTAATTGATCAGATTTATAGCCCATCTCTCCTCCAAGGACCGGGGTGGTGCAGTGGTTAAAACACTGGCCTTGTTGGCTGGAAAGCTGCGGTTTGAGACCCGAGCGCCACACGAGTGGAGCGAGCTCCTGTCTTCGTCTCAGCTCCTGCCATAGCAGCAAAGTTCGAAAACATGCAAATGCGAGTAGATGAATAGGTACCACCCCGTGGGAAAGTAACAGCTCTCTGCAATGTCATGTGGGCCATATGACCGTGAACTGAACTTGCATTTATTTAATTGGTTGGATTTATAGCCCATCTCTCCTCCAAGGACCAGGTGGTGCAGTGGTTAAAACGCTGGGCTTGTTGGCTGGAAAGCTGCGGTTTGAGACCCGAGCGCCACACGAGTGGAGCGAGCTCCTGTCTTCGTCTCAGCTCCTGCCATAGCAGCAAAGTTCGAAAACATGCAAACGCGAGTAGATGAATAGGTACCACCCCGTGGGAAAGTAACAGCTCTCCGCGATGTCATGTGGGCCATATGACCGTGAACTGAACTTGCATTTATTTAATTGGTCAGATTTATAGCCCATCTCTCCTCCGAGGACCGGGGTGGTGCAGTGGTTAAAACACTGGGCTTGTTGGCTCGAAAGCTGCGGTTCGAGACCTAAGCGCCACACGAGTGGAGTGAGCTCCCGTCCTCCTCTCGGCTCCTGCCATAGCAGCAAAGTTTGAAAACATGCAAATGCGAGTAGATGAATAGGTACCACCCCGTGGGAAAGTAACAGCTCTGTCAGGTGGGCCATATGACCACTGTCTTAGGACAGCGTTGGCTCAATGGCCTTGAAATGGAGAAGATCAGCACCTCTACAGTCAGGAACCACTAGTGGAGTAAAATCCACAGAGATTCCTTTGTGACTTTCTCCACAAGATTAGATGTCTCTGACCTTGCCTACTTTTTGTAAAGCCATGGGATCAGGAGCTGGAGGGCCTATAAATTCTTGTTAAAGAACTCAATGGCTCAGGGGTTAAGATACTGAGCTTGTTGATCAGAAAGGTCAGCAGTTCGGTGGTTCGAATCCCTAGCACCATGTAATGGAGTGAGCTCTCATTACTTGTCCCAGCTTCTGCCAACCTAACAGTTCGAAAGCACCTAAAAAATGCAAGTAGAGAAAAATAGGAACCACCATTGGTGGGAAGGGAACAGCGTTCTGTGCGCCTTTGGCATTTAGTAATGCCGGCCACATGACCACAGAGACGTCTTCAGACAGCGCTGGCTCTTCGGCTTTGAAACGGAGATGAGCACCGACCCTAGAGTCGAGAACAACTAGCACATATGTGAAAGGGGAATGTTTACATTTACCTTTTTACCTAAGTTGATCAGATATTGGCCAAGGAAGATGCACAGATTTGAGATCTACTTTCAAGATACTTGTGAGGCATGCACCTCATTGGTGAACGTGATTTATGACACAGACTGAGGGGAAGGAGGAAACAGTGGTAAAGTTCAGCCATAGTTAAAATGAGATCAGATCTGACTGCAATGGGGTATTGCTGAAATGGTGTTCCTAATAAATGACTGGATTTCTTTTGAAACTTGGCTCGAGGCTCATGAATTAATTAGGGCATCTTTCGGAAACCTGACAATACTTTCTACTTTTTAAAACTTTGGTGGCTATCCTAAACTTGTTGATGCCTCACCTATAAGCTTCTCCTTAATTCCAGGTTGCTTCTCTCCTTGATTAGTTGCCATCCATTGCCCCTTGTCCTGCCTTCAGCTGCTTTGGAAAAATAGGTTGACCCCCTCTTTTTCTGGGGCAGCCCTTCAGATACTGGAATACCGCCCTCATGTCACCTCTAGTCCTGCTTTGCTCTAGATTAGCCAAACCCAATTCCATACCCAACCAATTTTTTTTAATCTATTGGCACAGATGAGATGAGTGAGAGCCGTCAAACGCACGTCACTCTCCACGATATTGATCCGCAGGCTCTGGAACAGCTGGTCCAGTACGCCTACACTGCTGAGATCGTGGTGGGAGAAGGGAATGTGCAGGTAAGAATGGATCCAACCAGCAAGGATTCAAAGTGGGTCAACAAACGACGCTTTTGGGGGATGAGCACTGTCAGTCCTGCTCCAATTGGATCCCTTAGCAAAGAAAGACCCTCGACTCCCATTTGGTTGAACTGAAAGGTTCTTTTACTTGGCTGCAGTAAAGTCAGGCCAGATACAGAAAAGATACAGAAAGGTTTCCCCACATCCCAGCCCTCCCTCCCATGACCGTCTTCAGCCAATCGGAATTCACCAAAGTGTTTTGAGAATGCTGAGGTGTTTTTTTGGGGGGGGGGTAGTTCACATTGTTTCTCAAGGTGCCTGGCCTTGATTTCCAATTTTCTCCGCTCTTTATCAGAGGTATCTTCAAAAATTAGAGGAAGATAAGTTGATCAGATGGGGACGCAGTGGCTCAATGGCCACGACGCTGAGCTTGCCGATCAGAAAGGTCGGCAGTTCAGCGGTTCGAATCCCTAACGCCACGTAACGGAGTGAGCTCCCTTTACTTGTCCCAGCTTCTGCCAACCTAGCAGTTCAAAAGCACATTAAAAATGTAGTAGAAAAATAGGGACCACCTTTGGTGGGAAGGGAACAGCGTTCCCTGCGCCTTCGGTGTTGCGTCATGCCGGCCACATGACCACGGAGACGTCTTCGGACAGCGCTGGCTCTTCGGCTTTGAAACGGAGATGAGCACCGCCCCCTAGAGTCGGGAACGACTAGCACATGTGTGTGAGGGGAACCTTTACCTTAATACAAAAGCTTTCCTTGCCCAGTGTGAGATCTACATTGCGGATTGTCTGTGGAACTCCTGGCCACAAGAATGCAGGCAAGAGCCTCTCTCTCTCTTTTTTTTCTTCAGACATTGCTTCCTGCAGCCAGCCTCCTGCAGCTGAACGGGGTGCGAGATGCCTGCTGCAAGTTTCTCTTGAGCCAATTAGACCCCTCCAACTGTCTGGGCATCCGAGGTTTTGCAGACACCCACTCCTGCAGCGATCTCTTGAAATCGGCGCACAAGTACGTTTTGCAACACTTCGTGGATGTCTCCAAGACGGAGGAGTTTATGTTGCTGCCTCTCAAACAGGTGAGATTGGGGGAAGGGAGGTATCCAGGTGGGGGTAAAAGGATATCGAAGATCAGGTAGCAGAGGAAAGAGAGAGAGAGAGAGAGACATTGCTCGGAATTGTCTTTATCCAAGCCAATTCCATCCTTGGACCTAGGGAGACTCGTTGCTCAGAATTGTTGAGGTCAACTCCCATCTTCTTCGATCCAGATTGGCCCATTGTTGTTAATTGTCTTTGTTCAAGTCAATTCCATCCTCTTGGATCCCAGTAGACCCATTGTTCAGAATTGTCTTTGTTCAAGTCAATTCCATCCTCTTGGATCCAGGGAGACTCGTTGCTCAGAACTGTCCTCGTTTAGGTCAACGCCATCTTCTTGGATCCAGGGAAACCCACTGCTCAGAACTGTCTTGGTCCAAACGAATTCCATCATCTCGGATCCAGGTTGAACCATTGCTTGGAATTGTCTTTATACAAGCCAATTCCATCCTCTTGGTTCCAGGTTGAACCATTGCTTGGAATTGTCTTTGTCCAAGCCAATTCCACCGTCTCGGTTCCAGGTTGAACCATTGCTCAAAATTGTCTTTGTCCAAGCCAATTCCATCATTTCGGATCCAGGTTGAACCATTGCTCAAAATTGTCTTTGTTCAAGTACAATTCCATCCTTCAATCCAGGGAAACCCACTACTCAGAACTGTCTCAGCCAAGCCAATTCCATCATTTCGGATCCAGGTTGAACCATTGCTTGGAATTGTCTTTATCCAAGCCAATTCCATCGTCTCGGTTCCAGGTTGAACCATTGCTTGGAATTATCTTTGTTCAAGTACAATTCCATCCTTCGATCCAGGGAAACCCACTACTCAGAACTGTCTCGGCCAAGCCAATTCCATCATTTCGGATCCAGGATGAACCATTGCTTGGAGTTGTCTTTATCCAAGCCAATTCTCTCGGTTCCAGGTTGACCCATTGTTCAGAATTGCCTTTGTTCAAGTCAATTCCATCCTTGGACCCAGGGAGACTCGTTGCGCAGAATTGTCCTTGTTGAGGTCAACGCCGTCTTCTTGGATCCAGGGAAACCCACTACTCAGTACTGTCTTGGTCCAAGCCAATTCCATCCTCTTGGATCCGGGTTGAACCATTGCTCGGAATTGTCTTTGTCCAAGTTAATTCTATCCTCTCGGATCCAGGTTGACCTGTTCTTCAGAATTGCCTTTATCCGAGCCAATTCCATCCTCTCAGACCCAAACTTCCAAAGATTCCTTTCTTTCCTTTCCTCTGGGCAGGTGTTAGACCTCATCTCCAGCGACAGCCTCAACGTCCCTTCGGAAGAGGAAGTTTACCGAGCCGTCTTGAGCTGGGTGAAGCACGACGTGGACAGCCGGAAGCAGAATATTCCCCGAGTACGTTGCTTTCCAAGATAAATTGTAAGCATTTGTTGAAAAGACGGATGATCCGGAATCACTCCGGGAGCCTTGCACAGTCCTCCTCAGTTATGATGGAGGGGCTTTCCTCGATGCTTACAAATTTGGCTCTTGTTTCTTGAAAGGTTCTCGCCATCACCATTTCCCCAAATACTGATTTTTTTTTGTAAAATATACCTTTTGGGGGATTTTCACATCAGAGACCTTTCCCGTTTGGATCAAGAGTGTTGTAGCCCGCCAGCAGAGCTGGCAGCAGATTCGGACAGTGAGGAGGTTGGGGAGGAAGATGGGCCAGTCCTGGAGTCTGGGGAAGGCTCTGATGAGGGCTCTGTGTCGGAGGCAGAGAGGGGGCCAGGGCCGTATGCCAGTTATCAGCTGCCTTCGGAGTCAGACATCAGTGAGGCAGAAGAACAGCTGGAGCCTGTTCCCAGTGTGAGTTGCCAGACGAAGGGAACAGCTAAAGAACAGGGGTCAACTAGGGAGGAAGGCCACAGGTGGAGGATGAATGGCCCCTCCCAGAGGAAATAAAAGAGGAGCGAAAGGGGAGTGGAGTTTGCAGGAGGCCATTAGTTCCCTTCATTGGTTTGTGACTCTCAAGAGACTCCTTGCCAAGTATTTTCTCGTACAGCCTGCTTCGTGGTTTGGGGAAGCCTAGGTTTTCCTAATTTTCTCCACTGATTCTTGCGTTGCAGCCGCGGTTCGTGGTCCTTCCCGAACCGTAGAGCTGAAAGGGGCCTCCAAAGGTCATCTAGGCAAACCCTATTTATTTATTTATTTATTTATATTTGGTGCTTCTAGACCGCCCCCTCTCCCAGAAGGGACTCCACCGAGGGGCATCTTCCTGGGAGAAGTTCTCTTGAGTGAAGCAGAATTGGGGAGATGGAAGCTTCTGAAGGGAAAGCTGATCTTCTCATCCATTTTTCCCCAGAGTGCAACCCAGGGCAGCCTTTTGAGGTCCTTTTCTGGATTTTAATTCTTCCTTTCCAGCTCATGAAGTGCGTCCGTCTTCCTTTGCTCAGCCGGGATTTCCTGATGAGCAACGTTGACACTGAACTGCTGGTCCGGCATCATTCGGAGTGCAAAGATTTGCTAATCGAAGCTCTCAAGTACCACTTGATGCCCGAGCAGAGAGCAGTCCTGAGCAACAGCCGGACCCGTCCACGGCGCTGTGAGGGTGCCAGCATGGTTCTCTTCGCTGTGGGTAAGGCCTGGATGAAGGAGCAGAGCAGGAAAGAAGCGAGGGGAGGGAGGGGGGAGGGAGGAAGGAAAGAAAAAGGTGGAGGGAGAGAAAGAAGGGAGAGGAAAGGAGGAAGAGGAAGAGAGGGTAGGAACGAAAGGAAAGGTAGAGGGAGGGGGGAGGAAGGGAAGGAGGTAGAGGGAAGGAGGGAGAGGAGGAAGAGAAAGAGAGGTTAGGAAGGGGGAAAAAGAAAAGAGAGACGGAGGGAAGGAGGAAGGGGAGGAGGGAGAGGGAGGGGAGGAAGGAAGGAGAGGAGGAAGAGAAAGAGAGGTTAGGAAAAGAAAAGAGATAGACAGAGGGAGAGAGGAAGGAAGGAAAGAAAAAGGTGGAGGGAGAGAAAGAAGGGAGAGGAAAGGAGGAAGAGGAAGAGAGGGTAGGAACGAAAGGAAAAGAGGTAGAGGGAGGGGGGAGGAAGGGAAGGAGGTAGAGGGAAAGAGGGAGAGGAGGAAGAGAAAGAGAGGTTAGGAAGGGGGGAAAAGAAAAGAGAGACGGAGGGAAGGAGGAAGGGGAGGAGGGAGAGGGAGGGGAGGAAGGAAGGAGAGGAGGAAGAGAAAGAGAGGGTAGGAAGGGAAAGAAAAGATGTAGAGGGAGGAAGGAAGGAGAGGAGAAAGAGAAAGAGAGGGTAGGAAGGGAAAAAAGAAGTGGGAGAGAGGAAGGGAAGGAGGGAGAGGGAGGGGAGGAAGAAAGGAGAGGAGGAAGAGAAGAGAGGATAGGAAGGAAAAGAAAAGAAGTAGAGGGAGGAAGGAAGGAAGGAGAGAAGGAAGAGAAAGAGAGGGTAGGAAGAAAAAAAGAGATAGACAGAGGGAGGAAGGGAAGAAGAGGGAGAGGAGGAAGGAGAGGAGGAAGAGAAAGAGAGGATAGAAAGGAAAAAAAGATGTAGAGAGTGGAAGGAAGGAAGGATAACCCTGATATTTCTTAAAAAGCATCTTCTCTACAATTTTTGGCTGGGGAATTCTGGGAGTTGAAATCCCAGAATTCCTCAGTCCACACCTCTTAAAGTTGCCAACCTAGATCACTTCTCTAGCCTGGTACTGTGGGTTGTGGGAAAACAGGCAGTGTGATGGACTGCCAGCAGATTTTCCCCAAGGTGACAGCTACGTTGACTCTGAATAAATCTGCTCCAACCTTAACAAAACTTTTTGTGTTTCCCTCTCCCTCCCTCCCTCTTTCTTTCTTTCTTTCTTTCTTTCTTTCTTTCTTTCTTTCTTTCTTTCTTTCTTTCTTTCTCTCTCTCTCTCTCTCTTTCTTTCTCTCTCCCTCTCCCTCCTCTCTCTCTCTCTCACTCCTTCCCTCCCTCCCTCTCTCCCCTGCAGGCGGAGGGAGCCTTTTTGCCATCCATGGGGATTGCGAAGCCTACGACACGCGGACTGACCGCTGGCACATGGTCGCCTCCATGTCTACCCGACGGGCCAGGGTGGGGGTCGCGGCAATTGGGAACAAGCTTTATGCGGTGGGAGGGTAAGCAGGACTCCCCCTCCCCCCCCGCCAAGGCAGAATTCTTGAGTGGCTCCTATTTGATATTTGGATGGAATCGCTTGGGAGGGAGAGAAGGGGAGGGAGGAAAGGAGGAAGACGAAGGTGGCAGCTGCACAATTTAAAAGAAAAAAAGTGGCACCGAGCTACAGAAGTGAAAGGTGCTCTGAGGTGGGTTTGGGAGGAGGACTGCAGAGGTCTTCCGGGTGTCTAAGAGGTCATCTAGCAGGTCTCCTTGGAAGGGCATGCCAAATACGGCATGGGACTCCCTCTTGCTGCTGCTGCTGTTATTATTATTATTATCATTATTATTATTTTAACGTTATGGTGTTGGAAGAAATGTCCTTCTGGATTCAATTCCAAGTGGGGAAAAAGACAGTGGAAACATGGAGGCTGCTTGGAAAGATGGTTTAACGGCGGACAGGATCTCGTGGCTTGAGATGCTGGTGGGGGAAAGGGAGGAGATGATGAGAGCTCCTGGGTTTTATGCCCTCTCTGGGCTTTCGAATCTGAGCTTGTGTTCCGATTGGTTGCTAGACTCCCATGGGGCAACTTTGTAGGCTGCCCTGAGTCCCAAGCTTGGTTGACTCTTGCTGGGTGATGATGTAATGAAAGAGCTTTGGGCAATTCCTACTCTTGGAAGGAGGTAGAGCTTTGTTATGTAGAATAGACTGGCTCAGGCCTTAGTGGCCCATTGACAAAGGTGAGGGGGGTGAGTTTCTAAGTTCAAGTTTCAAGTTTATTTGATTTACAGACCGCCCCCTCTCCCCGAAGGGACTCCCTTTTAGGGGAAATATTCTGCCCTTTTAATATTTCCTGAAATATCTCATTTTCCTAGGAGAGGGGTGGGTCCTAACTCCCCACAATTGGCACAGAGGCACACACACACACACAGAGAGAGACAAGGGGATGAAGCAGGGAAGCGTCACAGCAGAGGTTAAATAGAAGAAGCAGGAAAGTGTTTTAAAACATCACCGAAAAGAGAATCCGAACGGAAAGTACTTGCTGAACTTCAGCTCCAGGCTGGTTCTGTGTTCAGGTGAGCCTCACCGGAACCTAAGAGACTGTGATACAGAAGTAATCCTGGATGAAATCTGTCTAGATCTCTTCCAAGATCATGGGACATGGGCCGACAAAGGGTCATTGTACAGAATTCACAGAGTTGCAGATTTACTACTGTTATTAAGGTAGGTAGGAAGGTAGGTAGGTAGGTAGGAAGGAAGGAAGGAAGGAAGGAAGGAAGGAAGGAAGGAAGGAAGAAGGGGAAAGGGAAAGAAGGAATGCTAAATGGAGAAAAGGAAGGTGAGGGAGGGAAGAAGGAAGGAAGGAAGGCGAGGGAAAGGAAAGGAAGATAAATGGAGTAAAAGAAGGTGAGGCAGGGAAGAGTGAAAAGAAAGGAAGATAAATGGAGAAAAGGAAGGTGAGGGAGGGAAGAAGGAAAGGAAAGATAAATGGAGAAAAGGAAGGAAGGAAGAAAGGCAAGGGAAAGGAAAGGAAGGAAAAGAAAGGAAAGATAAATGGAGAAAAGGAAGGTGAGTGAGAGAACAATGAAAAGAAAGGAAAGAAATAAAGAAAAGGAAGGTGAGGGAGGGAAGAATAAAAGGAAAGATAAATGGAGAAAAGGAAGGTGAGGGAGGGAAGAAGAAAGGAAGGAAGGCAAGGGAAAGGAAAAGAAATTTAAATGGAGAAAAGGAAGGTGAGGGAGGGAAGAAGAAAGGAAGGAAGGCGAGAGAAAGGAAGGAAAGATAAATGGAGAAAAAAGATGAGGGAGGGAAGAAGGAAAGGAAAGATAAATGGAGAAAAGGAAGGTGAGAGAGGGAAGAAGGAAGGAAGAAAGGAAAGGGAAAGGAAGGAAAAGAAAGGAAAGATAAATGGAGAAAAGGAAGGTGAGGGAGGGAACAATGAAAAGAAAAGAAAGATAAATGGAGAAAAGGAAGGTGAGGGAAAGAAGAATAAAAGGAAAGATAAATGGAGAAAAGGAAGGTGAGGGGGGGAAGAAGGAAGGAATGAAGGTGAGGGAAAGAAAAAGAAAGATAAATGGAGAAAAGGAAGGTGAGGGAGGGAAGAAGGAAGGAAAGAAGGCGAGGGAAAGGAAAGATGAAGGGAGGGAAAAATAAAAGGAAGGAGAGGAAGGGAATGGAGGAAAACATAAAGAGAGAGAAGGAAGGAGAGAGGGAGGGAAGCAGAAAAGGAAGGAAGGAAAGAAGGAAGAATATATGATAAGTAGACAAACAGACATAGAAAAAATAGAAAGAAAGAAACGTGGGTGTATAGATTTACTATCCCCATAGCAAATTGGATATCACTAGCATCTGAATCTCAGAGGGGGCATGCTAGCAAATAGTAAACCTACTCTCTTCATAAACATATATTTTAGCCCTAAATATATATATTTTAGCCAGTAAGCCTTGTGGCCATGAGTTCCACCAAACCTTTGAGCTGCTGTGGAAAGATGTACTCCCCCCACCCCCTAAGAACAAAAAGGAAGGCAATCTTTGCCCACAGCAGATGGCAGCACTTGCTTGCCCAGCTTGGGCTGATCGAGGCTGAAGCACCCGGAAGAGCTAGCTGGCATGAGATCAGTTGGGAAGTCAACGAAAACAGGAAGCAAAGCAAAGCAGAAGCAGCCCCCGGGGCAAATGGCAACCAAGAGAACTGGGTAGAGAGGCCACCAAGAGTGGACCATGATTAGTTGGGGCCGTTCCATTTTTTCTTAGAGGAAAACCTCTTCTCCTTTTCATTCTTCTTCTTCTTCTTCATACAATACAATACAATACAATACAATACAATACAATACAATACAATACAATAGTAGAGTTGGAAGGGACCTTGGAGGTCTTCTAGTCCAACCCCCTGCCTAGGCAGGACACCCTATACCCTTTCAGACAGATGGCTATCCAACATCTTCTTAAAGACTTCCAGTGTTGGGGCATTCACAACTTCTGGAGGCAACTTCTGTTCCACTGATTAATTGTACTAATTGTCAGGAAATTCCTCCTCAGTTCTAAGTTGCTTCTCTCCTTGATTAGTTTCCACCCATTGCTTCTTGTTCTACCCTCAGGTGCTTTGGAGAATAGCTTGACTCCCTCTTCTTTGTGGCAACCCCTGAGATATTGGAACACTGCTATCATGTCTCCCCTAGTCCTTCTTTCTCTTAAGCTAAACATCCCCAGTTCCTGCAACCGTTCTTCGTATGTTTTAGCCTCCCGTCCCCTAATCCTCTTTGTTGCTCTTCTCTGCACTCTTTCTAGAGTCTCCACATCTTTTTTACATCGTGGCGACCAGAACTGAATGCCGTATTCCAAGTGAAGAAGTTGTTGTTGTTGTTGTTGTTGTTGTTGTTGTTCTTCTTCTTCTTCTTCTTCTTCTTCTTCTTCTTCTTCTTCTTCTTCTTCTTCTTCTTCTTCTTCTTCTTCTTCTTCTTCTTCTTCTTCTTCTTCTTCTTCTTCTTCTTCTTCTTCTATCCGTCATCGGACGTCAGCGATCATGTTGGAGATCCTATTTTTATCAACAGCCACACGAGAAAGGGCTGCTTGTTGTGGAGCTGGCAGGAGAGTCAGACAGCGAGAAGGCTGGGGAGGGACATGGGCCAGTCCTGGAGTCTAGGGAAGGCTCGGATGAGGGCTCTGCGTCGGAGGCAGAGAGCAGGGGGACAGGGCCATCTGGGAGTTATGTGCTGCTTCCGGAGTCTCCGGAGTCGGACAGCAGTGAGGCAGAGGAACAGTTTGTTTGTTTGTTTGGTTTTTTTAAGAACCAATCCCCCTTACCAGAGGGAGCCCCCTGGTGGAATACTGTGAAGTACTTACCATGGCAACTCCACTGCACTGTACTGTAGAAGTAATTTTACGGCAGTACAGTAGAAGCCATTTTAAAGCACAGCAGGCTGTATCTTAACAGAACACACGCCCCGAGGGGTGTTAGGGGTGTCTTTGCCCCACATTATTTGTTTCCAGAGACTAAGTCATCTGTGCACACACACACATTATATTTGTAGGTCAGGGTTGATTTGTGGGGTCCTTGAGGCTATTTGAGCTTGGTGGTTTTCTTGCAGACGTTTCCCTACCAAACTAGTAGAAGCCATTTTAAGGCACAACAGGCTGTACCTTAACAGAAGCTGAATCCAAACTGCACGCTATCACTGTCTAAAGTACTGTGATTTGACACTATAAATATAATTCATTCCTTTTCATTTCAATGGCCCAGGCATTCCAGAGTTATGCTGGAACACACACACCTAGACACCCCCCCTCCCCGAGGGGTGTTAGAGGTGTCTTACCCCCACAGTATTTTTTTCCCCAGAGAGTAAGTCATCCATGTACCAAGTTTGGTTGAAATTGCTCGAGGCGTTCCAGAGTTATGCTGGAGCACAGAGAAAAACAAACACACACGGATCTCTCTCTCTCTCTCTCTCTGCAGTTATGATGGAACGTCTGACTTGGCCACCGTTGAGTCCTACGACCCTGTCACCAACTCGTGGCAGGCGGAGGTCTCCATGGGCACCAGACGGAGCTGCCTTGGGGTGGCAGCCCTGCACGGCCTTCTCTATGCTGCTGGGGGCTACGACGGAGCTTCGTGTCTGAACAGGTAAAGGGTCCTTCAAAGTTCAAAAGGTCTGCCAGGTTTCCCCATCCATCCCTCCGAAGGAAGCTCTTTAGATCCTTCTTCTTCAAAACTACCCCTCGTCAAAACACCACCAAGGTAAATTTCTCCTTTTTCATGGGAAGCAGGACGGGTGTAAGTCACCATCCCATGTCGTTTTGATTTTTGATTCAGCAAGTCGGGCGTTGTTGTTGTTGTTTCTTCTTCTTCTTCTTCTTCTTCTTCTTCTTCTTCTTCTTCTTCTTCTTCTTCTTCTTCTTCTTCTTCTTCTTTTCCTTCTTGCTTTCCTTTTTTTTTTCTTTTTTAAACGTATGAAAGAAACTTTTGGAAAGTTGTTTTTAAAGCCCTTGAGTTCTCTTTTTTTTCTCCTCGTAAAGTTTTTTATTTTTTTATTTTCATAGCGTATGATCACATGTATACTATTACATAAACCAACATCGTATTGTATTATTAAATGTTCACATCAATTCATCTTACCATCAACTCCCCATAAGAAGAAGCATGCCAGTGGTGGGTTATGACCGGTACGCCTCAGTACGGGCGAACCGGTGCCTGCCAGGAACACTGGGTACTGTCCTGGTACAGTGCTCCGGATGGCCCACCTGCCCACCTGCACTCCTTACCGATATTTGAGCTCTTCGGCGCTTCTGCGCATGGAGCGTACGGCACCTGCGCAATACTCCGTGGAGCAGCTGGAGTGTTGCAGAGGCGTCACTGAGCGTCGCAGGAGATAAGGATGCATGCGCGCAAATTTGGTGGATGCCCAGCCCCGTTGCACCGTACTGGTTGCCATGGGATCCGGAACCCACCACTGGCGTGTGCACTGGGTGGGAGCCGCGCGGGCATGCATAGGTGGGTGGGCCGCCTTGAATTGTGCATGTGGGACACTTTGGCACGCCTTTACAAAAAGGTTCACCCTCACCGCCCCAAACCATCCTTCCTCCTTTTTAATCTTCTTGCCTTTTGAAAATGCTTTGCTCCAGAGAGCTCTTAATTCCGCCGCTTTCTCTTGATGTGTCCCAGTGCTGAAAGATATGACCCGCTAACCGGCACCTGGGCAAGTATCACAGCGATGAGCACCAGAAGGAGATACGTCCGCATAGCAACCCTAGGTAAGGCCCCCCCTTTTTTTTTTAACGGATGCGCGAGGTTGTGGGATTTTTAGGACCTGGGAACCCTCCCCTTACAGCAGCTCATATAATGACCATTCGAACTTACAATGGCACTGAAGAAAGGGACTTAGGACTATTTTTATTGTGGCCTGCCAGCTACCAGCCCCTCCAGCAGTCGAATCAGAGGAGGAGGAGGCATGGCGGTCAGCATCAAGGCAACCTAAGAGCTCCGAGGGGGAAGAGAGGAGGGAACTGACAGAGAGACAGAGGCGGAGCTTGGGCTGTCCATCAGCCCTCTGGAGAGTCCACAGCCCCCAGGTCTGGAGGTGGCTGATGAGGAAGAGGAGGAACAGCAGGGTCCAGTGCCTGATTGCAGATGCATAGAAGGCAGAGGAGAGGAGGACAGTGGAAATCTATGGGCTGGTTCTTGGGATGGAAAAGCCACTGCTGCTAGCGAAGCCCCACCCTAGCTCTGGGGATAAAAGGAAGGGGCGGAGATGAATAGATGTGGCGAATAGCTCGGTTACCCTATGTCAGGCCTGCAGCCATCTTTTCTTTTGGATCTTTGGCCTGCCACACTTTCTATTATTCTACGACGCATTTTCTATGGTGGGAAAATGGGAGGGGGGAATTATACAGAGTTGGGTAGAAAGTAGCCATAACAACATTCTTCTTAGAAAGCCAAGGTCATCCTTTGTCTCTGCACCTCTGCATCTGACCGGAACTGGATGGGTGGAAGCTGTCAGCATGGCAGTGGGAGATTGGACTATGTGATGGACTTGTGGGTGTGGGGGCAAGATCTTGAACTTACAACTGGATGGGGAAAACCGGGAAGCTTTCAGATTCGGGTTTTCCCAGATGTGCCAACATGGCTCTCTTCATCAATTGGAACTTTGAGCAATACTTTGCCTCGGACTCGGATTTAATTTTGGATACTATTTGGAATCCTGACACTTTATTTGCCTCTGTTGAACAGGTTCCCACCTTGGATTGATAGAAAGAAAGATAGAAAGGGGAATAAAGATATTTGTGGATGTGGAGTATGTTAAGAAGGACTTGCGGAAAGGACTAAGTGCATAATGACTAAGATCTTCGTTTTGACATCCCTTTTTTTCTGATAATGAGATTTTGGTGAGAATCTAGCTCTGCTAATGGGACATGGTGGCTCAGGGGCTAAGACGCTGAGCTTGTCAATCAGAAAGGTCGGCAGTTTGGCAGTTCGAATCCCTAGCGCCACATAACGGAGTGAGCTCCTGTTACTTGTCCCAGCTTCTGCCAACCTAGCAGTTCGAAAGCACGTTAAAAATGCAAGTTGAAAAATAGGAACCACCTTTGGTGGGAAGGTAACATCATTCCATGCACTTTCAGTGTCGAGTCATGCCGGCCACATGACCATGGAGACGTCTTTGGACAGTGCTGGCTCTTCGGCTTTGAAACAGAGATGAGCACCGCCCCCTAGAGTCAGGAACGACTAACACATATGCGCAAGGAGAACCTTTATCTCTATTACCTCTACCATTACCTTTAGCTATATTAAGGGCTGGACACCAGATTGGGTCCTTTGTAGACAGTTTTAGGGGAGTGTATGGATTCATTTAGTGACCACTATGCTTAATGGCTGCCGTGAAAAGTGTCAGTAAAACACTTACGGACACATGGGCGCCTCAACTTACAACCATGATGACTTATGACCGGGTTTCCAGCCCTAGTCCCAATTGTGGGTCGTAAATCAAGGACTTCCTATAGACAGACACCCTGGATGGTGGGCCACTGGGTGATCTCTTACAAGTTGCTTTTTTACCCCTTCTTCTTCTCCATCACAGACGGCAACCTCTATGCTGTTGGAGGCTACGACAGCTCATCCCACTTGGCAACGGTGGAGAAGTACGAACCGCAGGTAAAGAGGGGGAAGGCAAAATGTGGGCCAGATTCTCGCACCTGCCTCTCTGCTGCTTGGATGGCATGAGCCCCAAGGAAGAGGTGGAGAGTTTAGAGCAGAAGAGGAGGTACAGGTAGCCCTCGACATCCATTTAGGGGCTGTTCTAAGATACGACGGCACTGAAAAATGTGTGACTTGCAACCAGTTCCCCTACGCACAACCACAGCAGTACTCCCGTGGTCATGTGATTGAGATTCCGGTGCTTGGGAACTGGGGTGTATTGATGGTGGGTTGTAGCACAGGGGTCAGCAACCTTAAACACTTAAGAGCCACAAAGGTCCTAACCAAAGCCCCCTGTTCAGTTCTGGAGCAGACTGGAAGTCCAGTTCCCCCACCATAGAGTCTCTTCCTAGCGTGGCATTCTTTTTCCCTCTGCACACCGGAAGTCTGGTTCCCCTATCATAGAGTCTCCTCCTAGCACAGCAACCTTTCTTTTCTCATCTGTCGACTGGAAGTCCAGTTCCCCCGTAAACCATAGAGTCTCCTCCTAGTACGGCATCCTTTTTTTTTTTCCTCTGCTGACCGGAAGTCTGGTTCTCCCACCATAGAGTCTCCTCCTAGCATGGCATCCTTTTTCCCTCTGCCAACCGGAATATGGCGTCCCCTCCACCATAGAGTCTCCTCCTAGTGCAGCATTCTTTCTTCTTCTGCTGACCGGAAGTCCAGTTCCCCCCACATCATAGAGTCTCCTAGCGCGGCATCCTTTTTCCTCTGCTGACCAGAAGTCCGGTTCCCCCACCATAGAGTCTCCTCCTAGCACGGCATCCCTTTTTCCTCCACCTGTTCTAACCGAAAGCCCTATCAATTGTGGACCTGACCGGCGACAGGGAGCCGCAGCAGAGGGATGAAAGAGCCACATGCGGCTCCAGAGCCACACAGGTTGCTCACCCCTGATGTAGGAGGAGGATCAGAGGGCGGAGTTAAAAGAGGTATCAGTCTAGAATCCCTATGTAGCCGCAAGCGAACCTAGTCCATCCTTCCTTGAGTTCCGTTGAGCCTTTGCTAATTCCTGGCAGGTGCTTAAAGTTAGTTGAGAAGGTAGGGATAATTAGCAATAAATCAACTTAATTAGATCTTTAATGGTGGCACTGACACTCCTGGGGTGAGAGGGTTGCCATTTGCAAAGCCCATGGGGCAAGCCGGATTCACTTAATGACTCCCTGATTCACTTAAGAATTGCATAATCACCATGGCAAAACCCAGGCACAACTTGCATAAAACGTCTCGTTTAGCCACAGAAATTCTGATCCCAATTGCATTGGGTCGTAACTCAAGGACTACCTGTGACCGGTAAATCTAGCACCCCAGGGGACCAGTGAGATATTTACCTCTGCTTAATATCGATTCTCTTTTTGGCTTGCTTTTTAAAACTTTTAATAATAATATTGTTGTACACTAATTTTTTTAATCGAGTTAAATGTTGCCCAGAATCACATTTTTGTGAGATAGGTGACCATATAAATTTGATGAATGAATGAACGAATGAGGGAGAGGAGAAGGAAAGAAGAGGAAAGGAGGAAGAGGGAAGGGAAGAAAAGAAAAGAAAGGGAAGGAAAAGGAAAGAGAAGGAGGAAGAGGGAAGAGAAAGGAAGAGAAAGGAAAGGAGGAAGAGGGAAGGAAAGGGAAGAAAAGAAAAGAAAGGGAAAGGAAAGGAAAGGAAAGGAGGAAGAGGGAAGGGGCATAAAGGGAAGGAAAGGGAATGGAAAGGAAAGGAAGAAGGGAAGGGAGAGAAAGGGAAGGAAAGGGAAGGGAAAGGAAAGGAGGAAGAGAAGGAAGAGAAAGGAAAGGAAGAGGGAAGGGACATAAAGGGAAGGGGAGGGAAGAAAAGTAAGAGAAGGCAAAGGAAAGGAGGAAGAGGAAAGGGAACGGAAAGAAAGGGAAGGAAAGGAAGAGGGGAGGGGAAGGGAAGAAAGGAAAAGAGGAAGGAAGGATGGAAAAAGGAGAAAGAAAGGAAGGGGAAAAAGGAAAGAAGGGAAAGAAGAGAAAGAAAGAAAGATCTGAAGAAACTTTGGATCCTCAGGTGTATCTTTTACAACTCTAAAAAAGGTGGAGAGTGTTTTTTTGAAGTTGAATTTTTGGGGGAAGCTGAGAGCTTTTTTTAAAAAAAAAACCTCTCCTTTGTCTCTCCTCTCCCAGATCAACACCTGGACACCCATTGCCAATATGCTGAGCCGCCGGAGTAGTGCAGGCGTGGCCGTCCTGGAAGGGATGTTGTATGTGGCCGGAGGGAACGATGGGACCAGCTGCCTTAACTCGGTGGAGCGCTACAATCCCAAAACCAACACGTGGGAAAGTGTAGCTCCCATGAACATCCGTAGGTAGGTAGGGAGGGAGGGAGCAGCGCCCGAAAGATCGTGGCGGCCCAACAGTTGAGTTATCTTCGCTTCCCACCAGATCAGGCTTTCTGATGTTGAAAGTACGAGGGGAACTCATCACATTTGCAGATGACACCAAGCTGGCAGGAATAGCCAACACTCCAGAAGATAGGCTTAAGATAGAGAAGGATCTTGACAAACTTGAACATTGGGCACTATCTAATAAAATGAAATTCAAGGGTGAAAAGAGTAAGGTTCTACATTTAGGCAACAAAAACGAAATGCACAGGTACAGTATAGGTGGTACCTTGATCAACAGTAGTAACTGTGAGAGGGATTTTGGAGTCCTAGTAGACAACCATTTAAATAGGAGCCAGCCCTGTGCAGCATCTGCCAAAAAAGCTTTATCAGAAAGCTGGTGGAGAACCTTTTGGCCAATCATCAGGAGACAGTGAATTCTAGTCCCACTTTATCAGAAAGCTGGAGGAGAAACTTTGGGCCATTCACCAGGAGACAGTGAGTTCTAGTCCCACTTTATCTGAAAGCTGGTGGAGAAACTTTGGGCCAATCACCAGGAGACAGTGAGTTCTAGTCCCACTTTATCTGGTGGAGAAACTTTGGGCCAATCAACAGGAGACAGTGAATTCTAGTCCCACTTTATCAGAAAGCTGGAGGAGAAACTTTGGGCCATTCACCAGGAGACAGTGAGTTCTAGTCCCACTTTATCTGAAAGCTGGTGGAAAAACTTTGGGCCAATCACCAGGAGACAGTGAGTTCTAGTCCCACTTTATCTGGTGGAGAAACTTTGGGCCAATCAACAGGAGACAGTGAATTCTAGTCCTACTTTATCTGAAAGCTGGTGGAGAAACTTTGAGCCAATCATCAGGAGACGGTGAGTTCCAGTCCTGTCTCTTTAGACATGAAAGCCGGCGGGGGGGTGACTTTGGCTCAATCACCAGGTGACGATGAGTTCTAGTCCCAGTAGTGGGGAAAATAGGAAGAGAAAAATGTGTTGGATATGTTCACCACCTTCAATTCTTTGTAAAACCAATAAAGGCAGGATGCAAATAAATGAATAAATATTAAGAAGATATGAAGGCTCAGGGACGCGGTGGCTCAGTGGCTAAGACGCTGAGCTTTTCAATCAGAAGGTTGGCAGTTCAGCAGTTCGAATCCCGAGCACCACGTAGCGGAGGGAGCTCCCGTGACTTGTCCTAACTTCTGCCAACTTAGCAGTTCGAAAGCAGGTAAAAAATGCAAGTAGAAAAATAGGAACCACCTTTGGTGGGAAGGGAACAGCGTTCCATGCACCTTTGGTGTCTAGTCATGCCGGCCACATGACCACGGAGACAGCGCTGGTTCTTCGGCTTTGAAACGGAGATGAGCCTCCTAGAGTCGGGAACGACTAGCACATATGTGCGAGGGGAACTTTACCTTTTACCTTTTATGAAGGCATCTGACCATTTGCAAAATTGTGAGGGAAAGCATTTGAGATTCCAAAAAGCCAATCCATGGGATAGTTTGATAGCTCTAAAGAAAAGCTGAGGTAGGAAGAAGGAACGTTATGGTGGAGTCTGAAGCCACCTCCATTCCACCCGTTTTAAGTGAGTCCTGTAGGATTAGAAGCTCCAGCGGTGGCTTCTTACCAGTTTGGACCGGTTTGGCTGGACCCGTAGTGGTATGGTGGCCTGGGTCGCTGGAACCAGCAGCAACCCAGGCCTGTCACGCCCCCAAACCCTCGGTCTCTTCTCCCGTCAGAGAGAAGACGGGAGAAGACGGCAAAATGCCCTCTCAGGGAATTGGTAGTAAACTAGTTAGGAACCCACCACTCTCCAGCTGCTAGAGTTTAGCCACAGCCAGATGTTCTCCCGCTTGAAGGAACTCTAAACTCCCTCCCAACTCAGCTGTTTCCGCTTTCTTCTTTTTAGAAGTACCCATGACTTGGTGGCCATGGAAGGCTGGCTCTACGCCGTGGGTGGGAACGACGGCAGCTCCAGCCTCAACTCCATCGAGAAGTACAACCCACGGACCAACAAGTGGGTGGCAGCGTCGTGCATGTTCACCCGGCGTAGCAGCGTGGGGGTGGCGGTGCTGGAACTCCTCAACTTCCCGCCCCCATCCTCGCCCACCCTCTCAGTGTCCTCGACGAGTCTTTGACGAAGGACCCCGCCGTTCCCCACCTCGCCTGGACTGCAGCGTCTGTCGGAGCGCGAAACCGGCTTGGTCCGGCCCCTCCGGAAGCCGATCTCTGTGAAGGGGGGGGTGCTGCACCCGGAGACGGTCCCCCGGGGGGCCTCCCGTTGGGCTCAGCTGCAAGAGGGGAGTCTCCTGCTAGAGAAGGAAACAAGCGAAACCCGAGAATTCTCTGCGCATCCATTGTTGATCTCACCGCAACTAGACCGATGCTGCCTGGTTCTCGTAGGCCAAACTCACCAACCTTTTGAGTTCCACGATGGGACGTCAATTTCTGGATCCATCTCATGCCAGGGACTGAGATTGGTAAGGGCCAAAATCAAGGGACCGCCGACCGTGGAATTATTCACGCGGGCTGTGTGCCAACTGCAGAACCTTTTAAGCTGTGAATATCACAATTCGCCAAAAACCTCTTACCAAAACCTACGGTTGAAAGGTGTGTGGGCGAAAGGAGTCCTCTCACCTCGGTGTCTAGCGAAAAAGGATGCCTTCACATGACAAAGAGGGCTGAGGTGCTCCACAGGCCCTCTCCGCGTTCTCCACGTCAGTCGGCCACCCATTCAGTCATCCTCCTAGTATTTTTCCCGGCGGCCCGTGTCTGGAGCTCTCTCCACGCGGTGGCTTAGCTCTTCCTCTGAAACTGGGAAGAATTTTGGTTGAAGTTGTTTGGTGGGTTTGGGGGAGGCATGTGGGGCCTACTGTGGATTCTGTGGAGTGGATTTTACAGTTCGAGGTGCGCCGGTAGCATTTCCTAAATTGCTCACCTCGGGTTCCCCTGCTTTGTGTTGTTGGGAGTGCCAACGATAGGGGCCTTTCTAATTTATTTACTCACCTTCGCCAGCCAATCTGCTACCTACCTGCCTGTCTGCCTTCCCCCTATTTATTTCCATATTTATTTACTTAAATCGGAAGGTTTGCAGGACAGAAAATGGCGGATTTGGGCGCTTTGTTAATCTACTTCGGAGCCAAAACCATGGCCGCCATCTACTGAAGGGAAACTTTCGTGGGGGGAAAAATATTCCCGCGGATTAAACAAGTGCTGCCCAATCGCCACCTTCCTTTTGAACGGACCAACTTGGCATTGTGCATCTTGTCTTTTTGGCACCAATATGTGCCAGGCTATTGTTCCGGAGCCTTCTCCCCACAATTCCTGACTAAAAAAATACGTCTGATTTCAGAGAATTATCCTGCCACGCTCGTTCGCGGAAAGGAGTGTGAAGCTCCATATAATATTAACTGCGTTACGTGGATTTTGTTCTCAAAGCACTAAGAAGGCGATCGAAAATTGCCCCACGAAGGGAGGGCAGCATTTCAGCACTTCCCTTTGGAAGGTTTTTTTTTTTTTTTTTTTGAAAGCCAGAAAATGCACTACGTTTTGAGGCCTTGCCTTGAAAAGGTTCCAGTGGTTGTACTGTTCCCTCACTTCGGATGGGGTTTGGACTACAAAGCCCAGCTTGGATGCCAGCTAGCCCGCCGTGGAGAAAATTGGGTGGGGGGGAGAGAGAGGAAAGGAAGTTGCTTGAAGAGTATGGATGACCTCTCTTTGCCTTTGCCCATTTTGGATGCAACAACGAAAATTCTGTGGGAGAGGCTTATGACGCAGAGGCTCTCGTAAGTCAGCCAATGCTTCTCGTTCGTTTTGTTCTGCCCATTACCACTTGGCTGCTTCTGGGCTGTTGTTGTTGTTGTTGTTTTGTTTCGTTTGTTTGTGTGTTGGTTTTATTTATTTTGTCACTGGTTTCACTGTGACACTCACTGGACAGTTCGCAACGATGCTGGATGGGTGGGATTGGGGGCCAGTTGAACTGAACGTCCAACTCGCAAGCTTTGGAGATTCCTCGTTCAAATTTTGCTTCAAATTTGGCCCGAGGTTTTGGGGGTACTGGGTCAGAAGTGGGGTTTATCTATCAAACCACGATTAAACATATCCTTCCGTGATCAGCTTTACGAACCACGATGGGTCAACTTCCCTAACTGCATAAGCCACAATCAAACAGACGGTCGAATGCTCGGTGCCATATATTTGTTAGCAAACCACAGTTATGGGTCCACCACTTCTTCAATACTCCAGCCAAGGTGTCTGCGGCTGGGAATTCTGGGCGTTGAAGTCCACACATCCTACCGTTCATATAAGCCATGATTTGAAAACAAACAATCCGTGGCCTGCTTGCCACCAAGGGTGGATCTAAAGGGCAACTATCCTGGGCTTCTCTGTATCCATGATTTAGATTTATAAGCATCGTGGCTTAGCTTCGGAGGCGTTTTTGCAAAAGGACATTTACCAACAAACGATTTCTGTAAATCTGTATTTCTTCTCTCGTCTGGCATTGTGCTCCGCTTTCCACCCAGAAACTTAGTTTTGCACATCGGGTGGGCTTGTAAGGGGTTGGGAACCAATTTGTCAGGGTTCGATCAGCTGCATTCATTTTGGGAAATTTGTTTTCACCGTGTTCGTTTTTTTTTTTTTATAAGTGCCTTCGCTTTGCTTTCGGGGCCCTTCCTTGGGGGCAGGCTGTCTATGGGGAGCAAAGCAGTGGTGGGATTTTAAAATTTTTCCCTATCAGTTTGGTAGGCGTGGCTTGGTGGGGGTCATGTGACTGAGCGGGCATGGCCAACTTGACGTCACTCACGCTCACTCCATCGCATGCCTCTCCACCTAGCCACGCCCACAGGAAAAGCTGGGAAACTTTTTAGGATTTCCCCCTAAATATCCCCACCTTCCCTTTGCTAGTCGCCCCCATTTTCCCGCTTCTTCCCCCACCACTGCCTCCTGGGTTGTTTACCTTCCGTGGTGGCTGGTTCAGTCCGGAAGGCAAGCTAAGTGGTTTTCGGTGGCTACCCAGCCAGCCGCCGCTTCTGGGAAGTGGCTGGCTGGCAAAGAAGCCACCCACCAATCGCCTCTTTGCATACTGGCTCTCAAAGAGGCTGGTGGCTAGCCGCTGAAAAGTCCTCTAGTCAGTGAACAAGCGGCTGCCATCGCCACCATCTTCTTCGCGCATCCCATTGCCTTGCAAATCCGCAACTGGCGACAGGGAGACTAGCTCGGGGGCGTGGCCAGCCATTGCTACCGGTTCGCCGAACTGGACAAAATTTTTGCCATTGGTTCAGGCGAACCGGTGCGAACTGGCTGAATACCACCTCTGGAGCAGAGCCTGTGAGTTCTTCTCATCCGTTTGGGCTGCAGTGGGTTCGCAAATATTTGCATTGGAAGAGGTTGATAGAATTCTTTTTCATGCCTTTAAGCTGTTTACAGCCGTGTTGGGTCACTTTAAGACGTGCGGACTTCAACTCCCAGGTTTCATAGCTGGCTGGAGATTTCTGGGAGTTGAAGTCCACGCGCCTTAAAGTGGCCAAGCCTGGGAAACACCCAGCCAAAAGATGATTCAGCTGAAAAGCTGGGACTTTTTTCCAAGCAATATCCATTTTGAAGATCTTTTCTGGTCCACAAATCAAATATTCCACATTTATCCTAGTTAGGGATTTTTTTTGCCCTTCTGTCATTTATCCGTGGATACCTGCTTTTCCCCCAAGCGGCTTCTGAATTCTTGAAAAGGAACAATTGAAGGGTTACCAGTTGGAGGAAGTATTTAATGTCCCTAATCTGAAAATATAGGAATTGAAGAAAAGGCCGTGTTTGGGTGGGTCCCTGTGTGTGCGTCTTCCTTTGGGTTGGTGAGAGAAGACCTTTTTTGCAGAGAAGGAGTCACTTCGTTCATGGAGATGGGAAGAGACCAGTGGAGGGATTCAGCCGGTTAGCACCGGTTCGGGCGAACCAATAGTTGGAAGGACCCCCTGGTCCCTCCCCTCCCAGGAGTCTCCGCGCGGCCTATTTTGGATGCCAGGTAAGTGCAGGGGTTGCACGGAGGATCTGGGAGGGCAACAATAGGGCCTTCCGGAAGTCCAAAAGCGATCCTGTTTCCAGCTTCCAGAGTCCCGGGGAGGCCGTTTTCGCCCTCTTGGAGGCTCAGAGAAACCTCCGGAACCTCTGGATGGTGAAAAACAGGCCTTCCAGAAGTACAGGAAGTCTGGAAACAGGCCAGGTTCTGGCTAGCCCGAGGGAGGCCATTTTCGCCTCCTGGACGCTCGAGGAAGATTCCGGAGCCTCCAGAGAGTGAAAAACGGGCATACCGGAAATACCCGAAGTCCGGAAACGGTCCAGTTTCTGGCTTCTGGAGGATTTCCAGAACCTCCGGGAGGCTGTTTTCACCCTCCCGGAGGCCTGGAGAAGCCTCCAGAGCCTCTTGAGGGCAAAAAACGGGCCTACAATAAGTCCAGAAATGGGCCTATTTCTGCCTTCCGGAGGGCCTCTGGTGGTGGGGGAGGCATTTTTCACCCTCCCGGAGGCTCGATAAAAACCTCCGGAGCCCGGGGAGGGTGAAAATGCACCCCCCTTACCGTGGTGCAGAAGGCTGAGTAGGCCACGCCCACCATGGCCACGCCCTCCCAGCCACTGGGCAGGGAACTGGTTGCTAACATTTTAGAATCCCACCCCTGGGAGGGACCAAGACTCCAAGTTTAAGACCTGCGGACTTTAACTTCCATGGCTGGCTGGAGAATTCTGGGGGTTGAAGTCCACAACTCTTAAAATCGCCAAGTTTGGAGAGCCCCGGCCCAAGAGAATGGTTCGTCGCATCCTTTTTTGCTACGGCGTTTCGGTGGCATCTTCTTTGCCAATCGGAATAGAGGCTTCGCAATGATGGAGGATAAGGTAGCCTTAACCACGAAGGAATTGGCAGCGGTTGTTGATGCGGTGGCTCAGTGGCTAAGTGGCTAAGACGCTGAGCTTGTCGATCAGAAAGGTCGGCAGTTCGGCGGTTCGAATCCCTAGCGCTACCTAACAGAAGGAGCTCCCGTGACTTGTCCCAGCTTCAGGCAACCTAGCAGCTCGAAAGCACGTAAAAAATGCAAGTAGAAAAATAAGAACCACCTTTGGTGGGAAGGGAATAGCGTTCCGTCCTCCACTTACAACCGTAATTGAGCCCGGAATTATGGTCGTTAAACAGATTGGGTTTTTTTGCAGCGATACCTTTTTCACCCATAGGTGGGTTGTTGTTGTTTTTTTGCTGGAAATCAGAAGGAAAGAATGGAAATTGCCAAAAAAATACCCATACGAAAATGATGGATCACATGCCTATAGGATGTTGCAAACAGCCGTGTAAACCAAGCATGGAAGGAAGGAAGGAAGGAAGGAAAGAAGGAAAGAAGGAAGGAAGGAAAGGAAAGAAGGAAGGAAATAAGGAAGGAAGGAATCCCATCTTCCTTGTTACCCCTGTGCTCCTGTCGAAGTACAATTTCTGATCTATCCATGGTGCAAATCCCCAGCTTATTCACCCTGGGTTGGAGATGCCTTGAGGAGTGGGGTGTGTGTGTGTATGTTAATTAATTTATGTTAATTTATCTGTATATGTGTGTCGGATTTATTTATGTGCCGTTAAAACGTCCACTTTATTTTGTGTTTCTCAATTTTTGCACTACAACCAAGGGGGAGAAAAAATATGAGCAATACAAGCCAGTGTGTAAAATAAAATAAAAAATTAGATTTTTCTTGACTCATTCTCCGTTTTATTTTTGTATTTGTTTTTTTTCAACCCGCCCTGAGTTTGACCCTAGAGGTTGCTATAAAGGTAACCGCTTCCAGCCAACGGGACTCGGTCCAAAGAACGGGATTAGCGACACGGATGACTTTTCAAACATGTATGCCAGGTATGCCTTGTCTGTTCGAATGGGTGACCCTGGCTGGTATCATGTCAAAATCCCCTGCAGGCAAAGATCTCAGAGGTCAGGCAAGCATTTTAGCTACTTCTAAGAAGGCTAATTTTATATGGGTCGTCCTCAATGGACGGCCACAATGGAGCCCCAAAATTTATGGCGTTAAGTGAGCCACGATGTAGAAAAGATGCGGAGACTCTAGAAAGAGTGCAGAGAAGAGCAACAAAGAGGATTAGGGGACTGGAGACTAAAACATATGAAGAACGGTTGCAGGAACTGGGTCTGTCTAGTTTAATGAAAAGAAGGACTAAGGGAGACATGATAGCTGCCTTCCAATATCTCAGGGGTTGCCCCAAAGAAGAGGGAGTCAAGCTATTCTCCAAAGCTCCTGAGGGCAGGACAAGAAGCAAAATGGGTGGAAACTAATCAAGGAGAGAAGCAACTTAGAACTAAGGAGGAATTTCCTGACAGTGAGAACAATTCATCAGTGGAACAGAAGTTGCCTCCAGAAGTTGTGAATGCCCCAACACTGGAAGTCTTTAAGAAGATGTTGGATAGCTATTTGTCTGAAATGGTATAGGGTTCCTTGCCTAGGCAGGGGGTTGGGCTAGAAGACCTCCAAGGTCCCTTCCAACTCTGCTATTGTATTGTATTGTATTGTATTGCATTTGTTAAGGGAACTGTGCTCCATTTTACCACTTTTCTTGCCCCCCGTGGTTAAGTTAACATATTTCCAGTGTCTTTTCCCCTCCCTTGGAACTGAATCCAGAAGGACATTTCTTCCAAAACGAGGAAGGGCTCTGTGTGACTCAGAGGCTGGCGTTCCAGTTTCTGCTGGAAGATCCACATGCGGAAAGGGGGGGAGGGGGGGACCGTTGATGCAAATCATGCTGGAAAATCTATCGGGGATCGGTTAACAGAATTCTTTTTCCACCTGCTCTCCAGACTCAAAACGGCTATAAATAAACCATCCGTTGCATAAAAGGGCTGTCTGCTAACGGAGCCCTCTTTAAACAGACCACGAAACAGAAAAAGGGGGCTTCGGAAGGTGGCCAGGGCTAGTTTGCGAACTGGACCGTGCAGAATTTCCACCGTGGGGAAATGCAGGAAACGGGCCTGCGCACTGTTCTCCCCCGCCGCCCCTCCCCCAAAGGAATCCAGAACATTCCAGTTTGTAAAGCCAGAACTCTGGCACGCATTTTGATGCCGTTTGCAAAAAAAGTTCAAAGCGAACCGTGAGACAGGGTGTGAGAAAAATGTTGTAATCGCTTTGGCATCCGTCCTCCCCTTCACTTAAAACTCATGTTCGCTGGGTGGAGGACAAAAAGATAGGATAGATGGATAGATAGATGATAGACAGACAGATAGATAGATAGATAAATACTGTGAAGCCATTACCGTGGCAACTCCACTGTGCTGTACAGTAGAAGCCATTTTAAGGGACAACAGGCTGTATCTTAACAGAACTTGAATCCAAAATGCACACTATCGCTGTCAAAAGTACTGTGATTTGACACTATACCCTGTTTTCCCGAAAATAAGACCTCCCCGGATAATAAGCCCAATTGGGCTTTTGAGCGCATGTGCTAAAATAAGTCCTCCCCCCAAAATAAGCCCTCCGCGAAAATATTGCAACACAGCAGCAGCCATGAGGTGACCACGCTCGCCGCCTCCTGCACCTCAAAAATAATAAGAGCTCCCCGAAAATAAGGGCAAGTGCTTATTTTGGGGGAGGGGAGTCAAAAGAAAATAAGACCCTGTCTTATTTTTGGGGAAATGCGGTTGATATAATTCAGTCCTTTTCATTTCAGCAGCCCAGGCGTTCCAAAGTTATGCTGGAATACACACAGACACACACACAGACACGAAGGGGTTTTAGGGGTGTCTTACCCACACAGTATCTGTTTCCGGAGAGTAAGTCATCTGTGTACCAAGTTTGGTTGAAATGAGAGAGGGAGGGAGGGAGGGAGGGAGGGAGGGAGGGAGGGAGGGAGGGAGGGAGAGAGAGAGAGAGAGAGAGAAAGGGTGAGGAAATACCAGCTTGGATTTGGAAAAGAGAGGGGAGAAACTTCCATGGTTCTTATTAAAATTAAAAGAGCTTCCTCCTGTGAAGTGGCTGGAATAGAGCTGTGTTTCTCAACTTGGGCGGTTTTAAGATGGATGGACTTCAACTCCCAGAATTCCTTAAACAAGCCGTGATTGGGATCAGTTTAGGGTTAGAGGAGGAAGCATCGATTGGGAGAAAGGATGAAGACTTCACTCAAGGAAGGATTTATTCTCTGGGGCTGGATTTTATTTTTTAATTCCATAAGGATTGTCATGATTATTCTGCATTCCTCCTTTTTCCTTCTTTCTTCTTCCCCTCCCTCCCTCTTCCTTTCTTCCTTTCCTTCCCTTTCCTTCCTCTCTTCCCTTTCCTCTCCTTCCTCTTTCCTTCCCTTTCCTTCTCTTCCTTTCCTTCCTTCTTCCTTCCCTTTCCTTCTCTTCCTTTCCTTCCTTCTTCCTTTCCTTCTCTCTTCCTTCCCTTTCCTTCTCCTCCTTTCCTTCCCTTCCTTCTTCCTTTCCTTCCCTCTTCCTTCCCTTCCCTCTTCCTTCCCTTCCTTCTTCCTTTCCTTCCCTCTTCCTTCCCTTCCCTCTTCCTTCCCTTTCCTCTTCCTTACTTTCCTTCTTCCTTCCCTTTCCTCTTTCCTTCCCTTCCTTCCCTTCCTTCCCTCTTCCTTCCCTTTCCTCTTCCCTTCCCTCTTCCTTCCCTTTCCTCTTTCCTTCCCTTCCTTCCCTCTTCCTTCCCTTTTCTCTTCCTTCCTTTTCCTCTTTCCTTTCCTTCCCTCTTCCTTTCATTCTCTCTTCCTTCCCTTTCCTTCTCTTCCTTTCCTTTCCTCTTCTTTTCCTTCTCTTTCCTCTTCCTTCCCTTTCCTTCTCCTCCTTCCCTTCCCTTCCTTCTTCCTTTCCTTCCCTCTTCCTTCCCTTCCCTTCCTTCTTCCTTCCCTTTCCTCTTTCCTTTCCTTCCCTCTTCCTTCCCTTCTCTCTTCCTTCCCTTTCCTTCTCTCTTCCTTTCCTTTCCTCTTCTTTTCCTTCTCTTTCCTCTTCCTTCCCTTTCCTTCTCTCCTCCTTTCCTTTCCTTTCCTTCCCTCTTCCCTTCCTTCTTCCTTCCCTTCCCTCTTCCTTCCCTTCCCTCTTCCTTCCCTTCCCTTCCCCTCCCAATGAGCTGCTTCCTGCCCTTAAAGAAGTATTCTGAAAAGCA
Organism: Natrix helvetica; assembly: GCF_964273705.1. Taxonomy (NCBI): domain Eukaryota; kingdom Metazoa; phylum Chordata; class Lepidosauria; order Squamata; family Natricidae; genus Natrix; species Natrix helvetica. Next base: position 148,132,877 of record NC_138551.1, read on the forward strand.
GGGTGTGGAGTGTGCAAAAGACACCACAGAAAGATGGCCTCCTTGCACATCTGGAAACCCCCCCCCCTATCTGTCCCAGCATCTGGGAGTGCTCCGTTTGAGAGTCGGTTTTTTCCTCCCACATCTTCATTCCCAAACTGCAAAGCATAAAGCCTCCTTCCACGCCTGGCTTTAGACTTCACCAACCCACCCGTGTCCTTTTTTTCTTGGCAAGGCTATAAAAAGGGGTTTGGAATTCCTTTCTGCTGAGATATTTTTGTCCAGCTTTATGGATAGGATCTCTTGTTGGCCTCCTTTTTAAAAGGCGACACAGGCCCAGCCCTGCTTGTCAAGGAGCATAGCCAGTTTTATTTATTTATTTATTGTAAAATTTATGAGTCTATGAATAAAATATAGAATAGAATAGAATATTGAAAAGAACTGAATAGAATATAGAATATAGAATATAGAACATACCGTAGAATATAGAATATAGAGAATAGAGTAGAATAGAATATAGAATATAGAATATAGAGAATAGAGTAGAATAGAATAGAATATAGAATATAGAGAATAGAGTAGAATAGAGTAGAATAGAGTAGAATAGAATATAGAATATAGAGAATATAGAATATAGAGAATAGAGAATAGAGTAGAATTGAGTAGAATAGAATATAGAATATAGAGAATAGAGTAGAATAGAGTAGAATAGAGTATAGAGAATATAGAATATAGAGAATAGAGAATAGAGTAGAATTGAGTAGAATAGAATATAGAATATAGAGAATAGAGTAGAATAGAGTAGAATAGAGTAGAATAGAATATAGAATATAGAGAATAGAGTAAATAGAGTAGAATAGAATATAGAATATAGAGAATAGAGTAGAATAGAATATAGAATATAGAATTCTTTTATTGGCCAAGTGTGATTGGACACACAAGGAATTTGTCTTTGGTACATAGGCTCTTGACTTAATGATAAGTCAAGATTACTAATAAGCTGTCAAATCTTACTAGGAAAAAAATAAAAACAATATAAATTGTAAAGGTACAAGCAATATGGTTATAGCCATATAAGTGGGAAGAGATAGGTACTAGTAAGGATGAGAAGAATAGTAATGTAGTCTTAGTAGATAATTTGACAGTGTTTAGGGAATTAGTTGTTTAGCAGAGTGGTGGCATGGGGGGGGGGAGAGGGAAAACTGTCCTTTGTTCTGGTGTGCAATGCTCTATAACGTCATTTTGAGGGTAGATATGAGGGATCTCTAGATATTTTCACAGCCCTCTTTCTGACTTGTACTAAACTAAACCTTAACCCTAACCCTAAAGTAAAGTAAAGTAAAAAGTAAAGTACAATAAAAAGTAAAGTAATGTAAAGTAAAAAGTGAAGTGAAGTATAAAGTAAAGTAAAAAGTAAAATAAAGTAAAAAGTGAAGTTAAGTGAAGTATAAAGTAAAGTGAAAAGTAATGTAAAGTAAAAAGTGAAGTATAAAGTAAAGTAAAAAGTAAAAGTACCGTAAAGTAAAAAGTAAAAGTAACGTAAAGTAAAAAGTAAAGTAAAAAGTGAAGTGAAGTGAATAAAAAGTAAAATAAAAAGTAAAGTAACGTAAAAAGTAAGTACAGTAAAAGATAAAGTAAAAAGTAAAATAAAAAGTAAAGTAAAAAGTAAAATAGAAAGTAAAGTGAAGGAAAGTGTGAAGTGAAATAAACCTCAACTAAAGCAGCCGGAAAGAAGAGTCCAAGAGAAACGTGGGAAGAAACAGATGCGTCTCTTTCCAAAGGGTTTCAAGCCAGGTTGTCTCTTTTGCAGGTAAAGGTTGGGGGCCTGGAATGGACCTTGAGATTCAGAAGATCCCCCCCCCCCAGTGCCCCGGCCAAAAAGAAGAGCCGCCCCAACCAACAGCCAATCTGCCTGTGCGTGTGTGCGCGTATGTGCGGGTTTGCACGCTCGTGTGCGCGCCTGCCGTTGCCAATTCACAGGAAGGGAGCGCCCGCGCGGCTCCCTCGCTTTCTTCCCAGGCTCGGCCGCCCGGAGGCTCCTTCGCTCTCTCTCTCTCTCTCTTTCGGAGACGGAAGTGAGGAAGCCTCGCTTGACACCCAGCCCAGCCAGCCCCACACGCCGCCTTGGGTTTGGCAGCCGGGCGCCTCTCGGCTCCTGGAGTCTCCCTTCGGCCCGGCTTCGGCGATGGGGAACATGGCTTGCGTCCCTCAGGCGCCCGGCCGCTTCCGATACTCCTTCTCTCGGAAGCCCTCGGTCAAGAAAGAGTGAGTGGCTCCCTTGGAGCGCTTCCCTTCCCTCTTTTCTCCCCCCCCCCGGGAAGTTTCTTTCTTTCTTTCTTTCTTTCTTTCTTTCTTTCTTTCTTTCTTTCTTTCTTTCTTTCTTTCCTCCCTCCCTACTTTCCTTCCTTCCTTCCTTCTCCCCTTCCCTCCCTCCCTCTTGCTTGCTTGCTTGCCTGCCTATTCAGGAATATATACATTTTGGGGTTTTCCTTCCTTCCTCTTTCTTTCTTTCTTTCTTTCTTTCTTTCTTTCTTTCTTTCTTTCTTTTCTGCTTTCCTCCCCTCCTTCCTTCCTCCCCTCCCCTCCCCTCCCTCCCTTTCTTTCTCTCTCTCTTTCTCTCCCTCCCTCCTTCTTTCTCTTTCCCTTCTTTCTTCACTCCCTCCCTCCCTCCCTCCTTTCTTTCTTTCTCTTTCCCTTCTTTCTTCACTCCCTCCCTCCTTTCTTTCCTTCCTTCCCTCTCTCCTTTGCTCCTTCCTCTTCCTTCCTTCCTTCCCTCCCTCTTTCTTTCCTCCCTCCCTCCCTACTTTCCTTCCTTCCTTCCTTCCTTCCTTCTCCCCTTCCCTCCTTCCTTCCTCCCCTCTTCCCCTCCCTCCCTCCCTCTTTCTTGCTTGCTTGCCTGCCTATTCAGGAATATATACATTTTGGGGGTTTCCTTCCTTCTTTCCTTCCTTCCTCCCTTCCTTCCTTCCTCTTTCTTTCTTTCTTTCTTTCTTTCCTGCTTTCCTTCCTTCCCTCCCCTCCCTCTTTCTTTCTTTCTTTCTTTCTCTTTCTTTCTTTCTTTCTTTTCTTTCCTGCTTTCCTTGCCTCCTTCCTTCCTTCCTCCCTCCCCTCCCCCTTCCTTCCTTCCTTCCTTCCTTCCTTCCTTCCTTCCTTCCTTTCTTTCTTTCTTTTTTTCCTGCTTTCCTTCCTTCCCTTCCCTCTCTCCTTTGCTCCTTCCTCTTCCTTCCTTCCTTCCCTCCCTCTTTCTTTCCTCCCTCCCTCCCTACTTTCCTTCCTTCCTTCCTTCCTTCTCCCCTTCCCTCCTTCCTTCCTCCCCTCTTCCCCTCCCTCCCTCCCTCTTTCTTTCTTGCTTGCCTGCCTATTCAGGAATATATACATTTTGGGGGTTTCCTTCCTTCTTTCCTTCCTTCCTCCCTTCCTTCCTTCCTCTTTCTTTCTTTCTTTCTTTCCTGCTTTCCTTCCTTCCCTCCCCTCCCTCTTTCTTTCTTTCTTTCTTTCTCTTTCTTTCTTTCTTTCTTTTCTTTCCTGCTTTCCTTGCCTCCTTCCTTCCTTCCTCCCTCCCCTCCCCCTTCCTTCCTTCCTTCCTTCCTTTCTTTCTTTCTTTCTTTTTTTCCTGCTTTCCTTCCTTCCCTCCCCTCCCTCTTTCTTTCTTTCTTTCTTTCTTTCTTTCTTTCTTTCTTTCTTTCTTTCTTTCTTTTCTTTCCTGCTTTCCTTGCCTCCTTCCTTCCTTCCTCCCTCCCCTCCCCCTTCCTTCCTTCCTTCCTTCCTTCCTTCCTTCCTTTCTTTCTTTTTTCAGCGGCGTGTGTCATTTCCCCCAAGGATTTATATCTCCCAAATGTCCGCAAAATAATATGATCCCCTGGATCGGAAGGAACGTAGTTTTGAAGACTGCAGATTCTTTCTTTAAAAAAATAAATAAATTAAAAACCAGTTTTCTTCCGCAGAGGAGGTTGGGGGGGGGGGGGGAGTTTTATTTTAATCCGCCTTTTGTTTCTGTCACTTCTGCATGTGCTGCCCCTTAGTCCACATTCATTTTAGAAGGCTGCCCGCCCCACTGGGAAGTTGGAGCGCCACTCATTCAAAAACGTACCATACGGATCTGTGGGGCTTTTTTACCCCTCGGGCTCAGTGGGGCTTATATTCCTTATTACGCGTTGCCCAGGTATCCCTGGTTCTGTTGGAGCCATGCTTTTTCGATAGGGGAAATAAAAAACCCCCAAACCACAATTCAAGTTAACCTAGAATGCAAAGTGTTGTGGTCCTTCCTCTTTGCTTATAATAGAGACCGGCTAAAAATACCCCAGCTTTCTTCTTTCAGATCCTAATAAAAGTTATTTATAATCCTAAATATTTCCTGCAATCGCGAGAAGATTCAGAATTGCATTAGCGGTGTGTGTGTGTGTGTGTGTGTGTGTGTGTGTGGTCCCTCCAAAAGCAAATTTGTAGAGACGGAAGAAAAGCATTTAAAAAAAAAAAACCTTGACAAATATTTGGCTTTTCTCTCCTTTTTAAAACTAATCTCTCTCTCTCTCTGTCTCTCTCTCCCTCTCTCTCTCTCTCTCTCTCTCCCTCTCTCTCTCCCTCCCTCCCTCCCTCCCTCTCTCTCTCTCTCTGTCTCTCTCTCCCTCTCTCTCTCTCTCTCTCTCTCTCTCTGTCTCTCTCTCCCTCTCTCTCTCCCTCCCTCCCTCCCTCCCTCTCTCTCTGTCTCTCTCTCTCTCTGTCTCTGTCTCTCTCTCTCTCTCTCTCTCTGTCTCTCTCTCTCTCTCTCTCTGGAAATTGGGTGGGTTGTATTAAATGTAATGCCTAATTATTATTTCATAGTGGTGTGTGTGTGTTTTTTTTAAAAATTTACCTGCTTTTTTGCACGGCGTGGGGAAAAAAACAACACATCTCAACCTGCAGATTCCTTGTCATAGCTGACTAATTTAATTGCACAGGGGCCTGAGTGAAACGTGAAGCCTTAGAAGCGTGTCGATTTCCAGTGGAGCCCGTTCCGTTTTAGCAAACCTCGGGTGCTAACCGACCGAACAAGGGTTGGAAGGGACCTTGTAGGTCATCTAGTCCAACCCCCTCCCCTCCCGCCCAAGCAGGAGACCCTACACCATTTCAGACAGATGGCAGCCCAGTCTCTTCTTGAAAGCCTCCAGGGATGAAGCTTCCACAACTTCTGGCTAACAGAATAATGACAGAGTAACAGAATTGGAAGGGACCTTGGAGGTCATCTAGTCCAACCCCTCCGCCCAAGCAGGAGACCATTTCTGACAATTCAAGTCTCTTCTTGAAATCGGGGCAGTCTATTCAAAGAGCAATTCTTATTTCTTATTTTGCATTCACGCAACGACACTTGCTACCGCTAACTTCCCCACAAAACCTGTCCGTTGTCGTTGGGCCTGCACGTTTATTTTGCTCCCCCCCCCTCCGAGAGCTCGGACTACAAATGCCATCATCCCCAGCTGGCACATGGCTAGGAATATAAAAATATTACCAGGATGGGGTTGTTGTTTTTTTCCCCTCCCCTCACCCAGTTTGAAAATTATGGACGGCTGAATCCCCCACGCGGCTTAGGTGAAGGGAACCAAGGGTCAGCTTCGAATGGTTAGATGCCTTAAGTAACCAGACCCCTGGACTCTCTATCCCTCCGGTCTGTGTGTGTGTGTGTGTGTGTGTTGTGGGTAGGTGTGGAGGCACGCAACTGCTTTTAAAGGACAGTGTGAATTCGAGTTGGCTGTGGGCGCTGGGAAATATTTCACGGAAAGTCCAGCTTCCCACATCTTCCCCGATTGCAAAAAATGTGCACCCCTAATGTACACTATATGGCCAAATGTATTTGCTCACCTGCCTTTACTCGCATATGAACTTAACTGTAAGTGGCATCCCATTCCTAATCCATAGGGTTCAATATGACCCTTGGGAGCTACAACAGCTCCAACCTTTCTGGGAAGGCTGTCCACAAGGTTGAGGAGTGTGTTGATGGGAATCTTTGACCATTCTCCCAGAAGCGCATTTGTGAGGTCACACACTGATGTTGGACGAGTTTACGTGGCCTACCACTTCGTGGCTGAGTTGCTGCCGTTCCCAAACACTCCCACGTTCTTATAACACAGTTGACAGTTGACTCTGGAATATTTAGGAGGGAGGGAATTTCACAACTGGGTTTGTTGCCCAGGTGGCATCCTATCACAGTTCCACTCTGGACTTCACTGAGCTCCTGAGAGCGGCCCATTCCTTCACCAAAGTTTGTTCAAACAGGCTGCATGCCTAGGGACTTGGTTTTATACCCCTGTGGCCATGGAATTGATGGGAACACCCGGTTCTGATTCTTTGGATGGGGGAGCGAATACTTTTGGCAATATAGTGTGTGTGTGTGGATGTGCTTTTAAAATACACAGCCGAACGGAAGACCTGCGTTCAATTGTACCCCTGCCCGGTGGCACGACGAGGTGTGGGCTCGTTTCTTTTCGCGACACCGCTACGGGGAGTTTGCGAAGTGGCGTTCGAAGGAAAGCGGCACGCGTTCAGTCCCCTCTTGGCGAAATGGGATTAGAATGACAAAAGAGTTGGAAGGGGCCCTGGAGGTCATCTAGCCCACCTCACCCCCCCTGCGGATCTTATGAGTGATTCGTAAATTTCGGGCGCTTGTATTTGGGATGGCTGTCAAAGGATCACTCTGCGTGCTGGCTTCCGACGAGCAAAGTCATTGGGCTGGGGGCGGGGGGAGGCAGATTCGCTTAATGACGGCACGGTTCATTTAACAACTCTGGCGATTCGCTTAGCAACGGTGTCTCCCCCCCCCCAAAAGGTGGCAAAATGGGGCAAAACCCAGGTAACAATGGCCTTGGTTAGCAAACGGAAAATTGGAGGCCCAGTTGTGGTCGTAAGTCGAGGACTACCCATTAAAAGAAAAATTAAAATTAAAACGTGGGCAGTGGCGTGGCATTTGTTCCACCAAGACCATCTCAGAAAGGAATGGCTAAAATTACAAGCACAGGAAATATGGGAAATTGTGTCTGTGTGTTCGGGTGTTTTTCGGTCTTTCCCGATCAGTTGGTGCCTTTTCCAATTAGATGGCTGCATTGATCTGAGTTTTGTTATGTTTGTAAATATTATCAATCAATCCCTGTGTTCTCTTGGTAAAGTTGGATAGGGAAATGAGATGACGTCATTCCGAAAGTTGGCTCACTTTGTTTTGTTGCCTTGTTCCATGTTTTGGTTGTGTCGTTTGAGTTCTTAATTCTTTCGGAAGGGCTGGGAAAGATGGACACAGACTGATAGGAATCGATCAGCAGTCTGATGTCTCTTAAGATGTGGTCCGTTGCTTGAACCTCAAGGCTTAAAAATCTTCCCCCCTGATCTCAAACGAGTGGGAGATAATCCTCTTTTTAATCCTGCCCCCATCGCCTAAAATTGACTCCAGCTAAGAACAAAGGGGAATGTTTAATAATTATTCATAATGTCAACAGAAAAGCCCATTTGGTCTAAATAATTTTGGATAGTTGCAAAAATGCCTGTTGTGATTTATTAAGACTCTCAGATCTGGCTTGCCAAAATCTCAGTGGCCATTAGGGGGCAACTTAGAGGGGGGGGGGAAACCGAGGTAACGCTGCCCCCTTGTGGTTGGTGGGATTTAGGCAACCTAGATCTGATCACTGTCAATTTATGGCATGTGGTGTTATGGTTCTTTTCTTTCCCCGTGCTGCCATATTTTTAAAAAAAATGCTTTTTAGCGATAGCATTTTTGGGAAGGTACGAAAGATGCCACATCTACTATCTATGTTGGAATGTGGGTACTACCAAAGAAATGCACCACATGGAGCAGGAGGAAAGAAGACCACCAAGAATGGTCTTCAGGAATATTTAGAATAGAATAGAATAGAATAGAATAGAATAGAATATGGAACGGAATAGAATTTATATTAGATTAGATTAATTAGAATAGAACAGAATAGAATAGAATAGAATAGAATAGAATAGAATAGAATAGAATAGAATAGAATATGGAATGGAATGGAATAGAATTTATATTAGATTAGATTAATTAGAATAGAACAGAATAAAATAGAATAGAATATGGAATGGAATTTATATTAGACTAGATTAATTAGAATAGAACAGAATAGAATAGAATATGGAATGGAATGGAATTTATATTAGATTAGATTAATTAGAATAGAACAGAATAGAATAGAATATGGAATGGAATGGAATTTATATTAGATTAATTAGAATAGAACAGAATAGAATAGAATATGGAATGGAATGGAATGGAATTTATATTAGATTAGATTAATTAGAATAGAACAGAACAGAACAGAATAGAATAGAATAGAATAGAATAGAATAGAATAGGGAATGGAATGGAATGGAATAGAATTTATATTAGATTAGATTAATTAGAATAGAACAGAATAAAATAGAATAGAATATGGAATGGAATTTATATTAGACTAGATTAATTAGAATAGAACAGAATAGAATAGAATATGGAATGGAATGGAATAGAATTTAGATTAGATTAGATTAATTAGAATAGAACAGAATAAAATAGAATAGAATATGGAATGGAATGGAGTATAATTTATATTAGACTAGATGAATTAGAATAGAACAGAACAGAATAGAATATGGAATGGAATGGAATGGAATGGAATGGAATAGAATTTATATTAGATTAGATTAATTAGAATAGAACAGAATAAAATAGAATAGAATATGGAATGGAATTTATATTAGACTAGATTAATTAGAATAGAACAGAATAGAATAGAATATGGAATGGAATGGAATAGAATTTATATTAGATTAGATTAATTAGAATAGAACAGAATAAAATAGAATAGAATATGGAATGGAATTTATATTAGATTAGATTAATTAGAATAGAACAGAATAGAATAGAATATGGAATGGAATGGAATTTATATTAGATTAGATTAATTAGAATAGAACAGAATAGATTAGAATAGAATAGAATAGAATAGAATAGAATAGAATGTGGAATGGAATGGAGTATAATTTATATTACATTAGATTAATTAGAATAGAACAGAATAGATTAGAATAGAATAGAATATGGAATGGAATGGAGTATAATTTATATTAGATTAGATTAGTTAGAATAGAACAGAATAGAATTCTTTATTGGCCAAGTGTGATTGGACACACAAGGAATTTGTCTTTGGTGCATAAGCTCTCCCCTTCAAACTGGCTAGACTCTCTATAGTCCAACCTGAGCAAAGACAGCAAAGCAAAGCTGAATTCCTTTTCTCCTTGTTGATGGTTGGTGAGTTGCAAACATTGATGAGCCCAGTGATAAAAATAAATGGCTCCTTCCCTCTTTCCCCCCATGCCTTCCTGATTCCCTTTGTTTGCTCTCCTTGATGTTTTATGGGGCTCTGTTTTTATTGCCTTCCAGACAAGAGAACAAGAAAAAACTGGCTGGGATCTTTGGGTTTGAAGCAGAGCACGAGAGAGATGTGACTTCAGACAAAATACTTCAATATATTCCTGCCAAGGTGAGTCCTTTTGGGGGACTGGATGTGCAATTCTCCTCCATCTCCTCCTTCGTCTGCAGTGGGCGAATCCCTACACAATGCACAGGGCTAATGCAAGGTGGGATGCTTTCGAATTCAGTACCGGTCATTTCCAGGCAGCCTGTGGCAGAGGATGATGGAAGCTGTCCTCCTTACCATTTGGAGGTTACAGAACTGGGGGGAAAACCTCTGGCTTTGCTGTCCCTGGAGATATAAGCCATGAAAAACCCGATCGTTTTTGCTTCTTGATGACCTCCCCCAAAAAAAACTATTGTTATCTCCAGTGGCTTCTGATCCATTTTTGAAATGTTGGGAAAAGAAAGCAAGGAAAGAAAGAAAGAGACAGGGAAGAAAGAAATGGGAAAAAAGGAAGGAAGGAAGCGACAGAGAAAAAAGAAAGAAAGAAAAGAAAAAGAAAAAGGGAGAGAGAGAGAGAGAGAAATAAAGAAAGGAAAAAAGGAAAGGAAGAGACAGAGAAAAAAGAAAGAAAGAAAAAGAAAAAGTGAGACAGGGACAGAGAGAGAAATAAAGAATAAAAGAAAGAAAAAGAGACAGAGAAAAAAGAAAGAAAAAAGAAAAAGTGAGATAGAGAGAAAGGGAGAGAGACAGAGGGAAAGAAAGAAAAGAAATAAAGAAAAAGAGAGACAGACAGAAAGAAGGAAAGAGAGAAAGAAAAAGAGTCAGGCAGAGAGAAACAGAAAGAGAAAGAAAGAGAGAAAGAAAGAGAGGGAAAAAGAAAGGAAGGAAGGAAGGAAGGAAAGAAAGAAAAAGAGACAGAGAAAGGAAGGAAGGAAGGATGAGAGAGAAAGACAGAAACAGAAAGGAAGGAAAGAAAGAAAAGAGAAAAGAAAGAAAGAAAAGAAAAGAAAAAGAGAGAGACAGAGAGAAACAGAAAGAGAGAAAGGAAAAGAGGGAGAAAGAAAGAGAGAGAGAGAGAAAAAAAGAAAGATAGATAAATGCACACCCATGGACAATTTTCTCTCTCTCCTATTTACTGTTAATTTCCCAGGGAAAGTGCAACCCAATTCCTGCCCACACAAGGCGTTGCAGACGCATAACCTCACCTCTTCTCCGGAAACTATACTTATACAAATGAGCCATCCCACAATCTGCCTCTTAGAACGAAAATCCCGAATAGGGACCAGCACCCTCCTTCCTGGTTCTCACGCTGGGCTTTTTTTCCCCATGGGTGGCGACGCGAAATACGGATCGTCCCTGATCCGTAGAGCCGGAGTTCTTTGCCAAAGGCACACAAAAAAAACCTTTTATGGATTAGCTCGTCTCGTTTTAACGCAGGGCTGCAGATGAGGCCTTTCCCCACCTTGTCAGAAGCCATAAATGCTCTTATTGTCAAGTAGTGTGTTTTTCAAACTTGGTCGCTTTAAGATGGGTGGACTTCAACTCCCAGAATTCCCTAGGGCAGGGGTCAGCAAACTGTGGCTCTGGAGCCGCATGTGGCTCTTTCCTCCCTCTACTGCGGCCCCGTCACCGGTCGACGCCACAATTTTGAGAGGAGCCTCCCAGAGGGGGGGGGGAGAGAAGTAGAGTGCGCCAGGAGAAGACTCTTTGGCAAGGGGAGGGTTTTCCAGTTGTCTCCACAATTGTTTTGGGCTTTCGGTTAGGACAGGTAGAGGAAAAAGGAGGCCGCGCTAGGAGGAGACTCTATGGTGGGGGAACTGGACTTCCAGTCGGCTCTATAATTGATAGGGCTTTCGGTTAGGACAGGTAGAGGAAAAAGGAGGCCACGCTAGGAGGAGACTCTATGGTGAGGGAACCGGACTTCCGGTCGGCTCCACAATTGATAGGGATTTCGGTTAGGACAGGTAGAGGAAAAAGGAGGCCACGCTAGGAGGAGACTCTATGGTGAGGGAACCGGACTTCCGGTCGGCTCCACAATTGATAGGGCTTTCGGTTAGGACAAGTAGAGGAAAAAAGGATGCCACGCTAGGAGGAGACTCTATGGTGAGGGAACCGGACTTCCGGTCGGCTCCACAATTGATAGGGCTTTCTGGAGCGCCTCGAACACAGATGGCTTACTCTCTGGAAACAAATACAGTGGGGGATAAGACACCCCTAACACCCCTTGGTGTCTGTATATGTGTCTGTGTGTGTGTGTGTGTGTGTGTGTTCCAACATAACTCTGGAACGCCTGGGCTGCTAAAATGAAAAGGAATGAATTATATCTATAGTGTCAAATCACAGTACTTTCAACAGTGATAGTGTATATTTTGGATTCAGTTTCTGTTAAGATACAGCCTGTTGTGCCTTAAAATGACTTCTACTGTACAGCACAGTGGAGTTGCCATGGTAATGGCTTCGCAGTACTCCAAAAGGGGGCTCTCTGTGGTAAGGGGGATTTGTTCCGGGCAACGCCGGTTTATCAGCTAGTAATATATAATACAAAAGTACAAAAGAAAATAGTAAGTAAATAGAGGAGGGAAAAGGAAAGGGAAAAGTGAAGGACAAGGGGAAGAAAGAAAGAAAAGATGCTGTCTTCCAACTCTCTTTGGTGCAGTCGAATAAGATAATAACACCACGCCTCAACCTTTTTTTCTTTTACATAATCGTATAAACTAGCCATTTCTGTAGCAACAAACCGATCTAATCGGTAAAACCCAAAAGCAAAGTTTCATTCCTCCCCCTCAAGCACAAAGTCCAGGAATGGTTTCCAAGTAGAAACAAAAGTAATCGGTTTTCTTTTGTCAAAGCAGTCAATTTGGCCATCTATGCTATCTCCGTAGTTACTAAACTACCGCTGTTTGCTTGAAGGGGGTTGTGAAACGCCACGCGTCATTGGATGTCAGCCCATGTTTGAAGGCTTAGCGTGTTCTCTAACCCCCACGAATTAACGGGTAGTCCTCCAGTTAACGTCTGTAAGCGTGACCAGAATTTTCATGGCTCAGTATGGCGCTTGTGAAGTGAGCCGAGCCCAATTTTTGCGACCTTTTATTGCCACGGTTGTTAAGCAAAACCATTACAGGCGTTAAGTGAATAAAACGGTCGTTAAGCGAATCTGGCTTAATCTTGGCTTATTGGAAGCTGACTGGGAAGGGTGCAGATGGTGATTAGATGACCTGGATATACGCATCTCTTGGTTGCCAAATGCCAAAATATTGATTATGTGACTTTAGGGATATTATTATAAGTCCCCTTTTTTTCAATGACGCTGTAACTTCAAATGGTCACTACTTCCGTTTGAGAAATCATGGCTTGATGCCAGGTGTCATTCTCTATTTGAAAATTGTATTTGTTTATCAGAATAAAAGATATCAAGAAAATAGAAATAATGGGAGACAGGAAGGAAAAGAAGAAAGGAAAGTGTGGTTTAAAAAGAGAGAGAGAGAGAAAGAAAGAAAGAAAGAAAGAGAAGGAAGGAAGGAAGGAAGGAAGGAAGGAAGGCACTGAATTCCAACTCTCTTTAGTCCAGTCGAAGATAATAAAACTACAACCTCAACTTTTTTTCTTCTTTTAGACAATCACATATAGTAGCCATTTCTGTAACAACAAACCTATCTTATCAGCAAAACCAGAATCAAAGCATCCTCCTTACCACCCCAAGCACAAAAATCAGAAGCCATGTCCAAATTAAAAACAAAATTAAGTATCTTCTTTCCTTTAGCTAAAACAATGAATTTAGCCATCTCTATCTGGAATAACAAAGTTGGAAGGGACCTTAGAGGTCTTCTAGTCTAACCCCCTGCTCAGGCAGGAAACCCTACACCGTTTCAGACAAATAGCTATCCAACCTCTTTGTAAAGATTTCCAGTGTTGGGGCATTCACAACTTCTGGAGGCAACTTCTCTTCCACTGATTAATTGTTCTCATTGTCAGTAAATTTCTCCTTAGTTCTAGGTTGCTTCTCTCCTTGATTAGTTTCCACCCATTGCTTCTTGTCCTGCCTTCAGGTGCTTTGGAGAATAGTTTGACTCCCTCTTCTTTGGGGCAGCCCCTGAGATATTGGAACACTGCTATCATGTCTCCCCTAGTCCTTCTTTTAATTCAACTAGACATACCCAGTTCCTGCAACCGTTCTTCATATGTTTTATCCTCCAGCCCCCCAATCCTCTTTGTTGCTCTTCTCTGCACTCTTCCTAGAGTCTCAACCTCTTTTTTACATCATGGAGACCAAAACTGGATGCCGTATTCCAAGTGTGGCCTTACCAAGGCTTTATAAAGTGGGATTAACACTTCACGTGACCTTGATTCTATCCCTCTGTTGATGCAGCCTAGAACTGGGTTGGCTTTTTTGGCAGCTGCTGCACACGGCTGGCTCCTATTTAAAGGATTGTCCACTAGGACTCCAAGATCCCTCTCACAGTTACTACTATTGAGCAAGGTACCACCTATACTGTACCTGTGCATTTCGTTTTTCTTGCCTAAATGTAGAACCTTACTCTTTTCACCCTTGAATTTCATTTTGTGAGATAGTGCCCAATATTCAACTTTGTCAAGATGCTTCTGTATCTTAAGCCTGTCTTCTGGAGTGTTGGCTATCTTTCTCTCCGGCTGTGGGAAAGAATATATATATTTCTGTTTATGCCTGTTAATCTTTATAAACTATCACTGTTTATATGAAGACAATTTACTCTCTCAAAATGCCGTGTGTCGGGGCTTGGAGAAGATTTTGAAAAAAGAAAAGAAAGTTTCTTTTCACAATCCCATCCGGCTTCGCACACACCCCGAATAAAAAATAAGCGAGGGAAGCACCCAACAAATAGCACCTTCCTATCCTTTGATTATTGTTGTTATTATTTTTTCCCATCACCTTCATTTATGACGCAACGGCCTGTCCAAAGGTGACATCAACCTCGCCTGGCGCCAATTCCTAGTGATTAAACCCAGAGTCACTCCAAAGCCATTGCATTCCTTTCCTGGAGTTTAACTTTTAACTTGCCTCGCCTTGGTACGAAACAAAGCCAAACATGTCCCTGCAAGTCGTACCTGGTCAGACCCAGCCGAGAAAGCAAATTTTGGAAAGGGAAACTGAATTAAAAGCACTCGGAAAGTATCCCATTGATCCAAATACCAAATAGATTTCACACATAGAATCCACTGCGGCTGGACGCTGGGAAAAAAGTGAAATCTGTAAATTATCCTTCCCTTTTACACACGTGCGCGGCGTACACAAACACACACAGAGATAGGAGAAACGAGAGAAATTATAGATAGATAGATAGATAGATAGATAGATAGATAGATGATAGATAGATAGAGGAGAGAGAAGAGAGCAATGATAGATAGATAGACAGGCAGACAGAGATAAAGAGAGAGAGAAGAGAGAAGAGAGAGAGATGGTAGGTAGGTAGGTATGAGAGAGAAGAGAGAGATGATAGATAGACACAGACAAACAGACAGGCAGACAAGAGAAGAGAGAGAGATCATAGGTAGGTATGAGAGAGAAGAGAGAGGTGATAGATAGACACAGACAGACAGACAAGAGAAGAGAAAGAGAGATGATAGGTAGATAGGTATGAGAGAGAAGAGAGAGATGATAGATAGATAGATAGATAGATAGATAGATAGATAGATAGATAGATAGATAGATAGATAGATGATAGATAGATGATAGATAGATGATAGATAGATAGATAGATAGATAGATAGATAGATAGATAGATAGTAGGGAGGTAGATAGATAGATAGATAGATAGATAGATAGATAGATATTTATTTATTTATTTATTTATTATTAGCACTTATATACCGCCCCCTCTCCCGAAAGGGACTCGGGGCGGTGTACAGTCCGCATTAAAAAACACCAAATAAAATACATGTATGCATAGGAGGAGGATAAAATAGACCAAAACTGTACAGCTAATAAATAAACAATATAAAATTTAAAATATCATACAATTTATACACTATCCCTCTAAAAGCCAGTAAAAAGTATATGCCAGGGGGGGGTAGACGTTGTAAATTATGCCAAACCAGCCAGTCGGAACAGGTGTGTCTTCAGTTTCTGTCGGAAGGAGCGGAGGTCAGTAGTGGTTCTAATGTCGGGGGGGAGGTCATTCCAGAGGGTTGGGCCCATCACAGAGAAGGATCTACTCCTAGGTGTCGCCCGCTGGCATTGCCTAGCGGACGGCACCAGGAGAAGGCCCTCCCTGTGTGAGCGGATAGGTCGCAGGGACGTGTGTGGTAGGATGCGATCCTGCAGATAACTAGGTCCTCCGCCATGGAGCGCTTTAAAGATGGTGATCAATACCTTGAAACGCACCCGAAAGGCTACAGGTAGCCAGTGCAGCTCGCGCAGGAGAGGTGTTACGTGGGAGTAACGGGTACTTCCCATAATAACCCGCGCGGCTGCGTTCTGAACTAGCTGCAGTCTCCGGACGCGTCCCAAGGGAAGCCCCATGTAGAGGGCGTTGCAGTAGTCCAGGCGAGACGTCACCAGCGCATGAGTGACCGTGCGCAAGGCACTCCGGTCCAGTAGGGGGCGCAATTGGCGCACCAGGCGAACCTGGTGGAATGCCCCCCTTGCCACGGCTGCCACATGGTCCTCCATTGACAGCCGGGCATCAAGGAGGACACCCAAATTGCGCGCCCGCTCCACAGGGGACAACTGTTCGCCCCCTATGGCCAGCGATGGAGTCAGCTGGCTGAACCGAGGTGCCGGCAACCACAGCCACTCGGTCTTGGAGGGGTTGAGTTTGAGTCTGTTGTCCCCCATCCAGACCCCGACGGCCTCCAAACACCGGGACATCACTTCGACAGCCTCGTTGGGGTGGTTTGGGGTTGAAATATACAGCTGAGTATCATCAGCGTAGAGATGGTACTCAACCCCAAAACCACGGATGATCTCACCCAGCGGCTTCACATATGCGTTGAACAGGAGAGGCGAGAGGACCGACCCCTGTGGCACCCCACAAGTGAGTGGCCTCAGGGACGACCTCTGTCCCCCTGTCAACACACATTGCTTCCGGTCGGAGAGGTAGGAGCCGAACCACCGCAAAACGGTGCCTCCGACTCCCATCCCATAGATAGATAGATAGATAGATGATAGATAGATATAGGAGAGAGAAGAGAGAGGTGATAGATAGACACAGGCGGACAGACAAGAGAAGAGAAAGAGAGATGATAGGTAGATAGGTATGAGAGAAGAGAGAGATGATAGATAGATAGATAGATAGATAGATAGATAGATAGATGATAGATAGATGATAGATAGATGATAGATGATAGATGATAGATGATAGATAGATAGATAGATAGATAGATAGATAGATAGATAGATAGATAGATATAGGAGAGAGAAGAGAGAGGTGATAGACACAGGCGGACAGACAAGAGAAGAGAAAGATGATAGGTAGATAGGTATGAGAGAAGAGAGAGATGATAGATAGATAGATAGATATAATAGATAGATAGATAGATAGATAGATAGATAGATAGATAGATAGATAGATAGATAGATAGATAGATAGATATAGAGAGAGAGGAGAGAGAAGAGAGAGATGATAGATAGACAGACAAACACACAGACAGACAGGGAGAGAGAGAGAGAAGAGAGATGGTAGGTAGGTATGAGAGAGAAGAGAGGTGATAGATAGACACACAGACAGACAAGAGAAGAGAAAGAGAGATGATAGGTAGATATAATAGATGATAGATAGATAGATAGATAGATAGATAGATAGATAGATAGATAGATAGATAGATAGATAGATAGATAGATAGATAGATATAGAGAGAGAGGAGAGAGAAGAGAGAGATGGTAGGTAGGTAGGTATTAGAGAGAAGAGAGAGGTGATAGATAGACACACAGACAGACAAGAGAAGAGAAAGAGAGATGATAGGTAGATATAATAGATGATAGATAGATAGATAGATAGATAGATAGATAGATAGATAGATAGATAGATAGATAGATAGATAGATAGATGAAAGAGCAGTCAACAGATTAAGCTAAACATTACGCTAACCAAATCCTTTTGTTAACCATCTGTTATTGTATTTGTCGCGTAGAAAGTCCACAAATGGTTTCCAGTCTTTTATAAAAACTTTTTTCCCCTGTTTTGTATTTTCCCTTTTATAATAAAGTAAACTTACTTAAAAGGAAAAAAAGTTTACACTGAGAGCTGCGTGGCGTACAAATAGGACGAGCTGACTTCTTTTTTCCCTTTTCATTACACATCCTAGTTAAATGTGGTTGCAAAAAATCGACAATGCATTATTCTCTGTTTCTTCTTGCTTTCAGTGCAGGGAGGGAGGGAGGGAGGGAGGATGTTTTGCAAGGTTTGACACCCCCCCTCCCCCAAGGTAGAGAAAGGTCAGGAAATTAGAGGCCGCAATTCCCCTTGGCAGGGAGGGAGGATGGGATTTGTAGTTGCAAAGGTGCTTTGGCGTATAGAGAGTGTGAGGTGCCTGCTTCAACACACCCCTCCCTGCTGAGCCGCAGATGAGGTCATAGCCGTGAATTCCTGAGTAAGATACCACTATAGTATGAATAATTGGCCATCATTAAAGCTCCCGGGAAGCCAGGAGAATAAATAGACCTAACCGATACTGGAAAATCCCTCTTTTGTTCTTGGCTCTCTGCATAGATTAAAAAAAAGCAAGGAAAATGGGGCAAAATAATATTTCCTAATTCATCTTCTACATCATCTTCTCTCTGTCATTCTCCCTCTCTGTCTCTCTCTCTTTCTTTCTCTCTCTTTCTGTATAACTTTCTCTCTCTGTCATTCTCTGTATCTCTTTCTCTGTAACTTTCTCTCTCTGTGTGTACCTCTCTCTGTATATCTCTCTCTGTCTGTATCTCTCTGTCTCTATCTTTCTCTCTTATCTCTCTCTGTCATTTTCTCTCTGTATCTCTCTCTGTGTGTCATTCTCTCTCTGTCATTCTCTCTCTGTATCTCTCTCTCTGTCATTCTCTCTCTCTCTCTGTACCTCTCTCTTTGTCATTCTCTCTCTCTCTTTCTCTCTCTTTCTCTCTTTCTCTGTAGCTCTCTCTGTCCTTCTCTGTATCTCTCTGTCATTCTCTCTCTCTGTATCTCTCTCTCTCTTTCTCTCTTTCTCTGTACCTCTCATTCTCTCTGTGTATCGCTTTCTCTCTCTTTCTCTGTATTTCTCTCTCTCTGTATCTCTCTCTCTGTGATTCTCTCTGTATCTCTCTCTGTGTCATTCTCTCTCTGTCATTCTCTCTCTGTATCTCTCTCTCTGTCATTCTCTCTCTCTCTCTGTACCTCTCTCTTTGTCATTCTCTCTCTATCTCTTTCTCTCTCTTTCTCTCTTTCTCTGTAGCTCTCTCTGTCCTTCTCTGTATCTCTCTGTCATTCTCTCTCTCTTTCTCTCTCTCTCTCTTTCTCTCTTTCTCTGTACCTCTCATTCTCTCTCTGTATCGCTTTCTCTCTCTTTCTCTGTATTTCTCTCTCTCTGTATCTCTCTCTCTGTGATTCTCTCTGTATCTCTCTCTCTTTGTATCTCTCTGTATCTCTCTGTATCTCTCTCTCTCTCTCTGTATCTCTTTCTCTCTCTGTATCTCTCTCTGTCATTTTCTCTCTGTATCTTTCTGTGTACCTCTCTCTGTCTGTGTATCTCTCTCTGTCTATATCTTTCTCTGTATCTTTCTCTCTTATCTCTCTTTGTCATTTTCTCTCTGTATCTCTCTCTGTCTTTCTCTCTCTCTGTCTCTCTCTGTGTGTCATTCTCTCTCTCTGTGTGTATCTCTGTCATTTTCTCTGTCTCTCTCTGTCTCTCTCTGTATCTCTCTCTGTCGTTTTCTCTCTCTCTGTCTCTCTCTCTGGAAACCTTTATTAGTGTGACATTACTGTTGAAAAAAATGGCCTTTGAGGTGCCCCAGGGGCATACCTCGCAGGGCTGGTGTTTGCCTAGGAGTCAGAGTTCCCCCTCCCCTTCTGCAGGCTTATAAAACTCCACGCTAAAATAATGTTTCGTCTCACGACACGTGAGGGTTTTTTTTTTTGTTGTTGTTGTTTCCAGAATGAGTCACACTGACTTCATGATCATATGGAAAGATGCCTGGGGTGTGGGCATTGTGCCCCCGCTCAGTTTTGGGGCAGGCCTGGTATTCTCGCCACCACGAGACATTTAAAGGGAAAAGACACCCCTGCGGGATTATTGTTATTATGTTAAATCCATTTCTTTCCAGCAAACGTGTAGGCGAACGCAAAACTCCCTTGGCAAATCCTTAATTTTCTGGATTTCGGATCATCCATTTCATTTCAATCCTGCCCAGCTAGGTGTTAGTGAGCCTAATGAGATAATGTCGCATCACGGATTAGTTCAAGCAGGTCTGTGCCGAATTTTACCGGCTCGGGAACCTGGGAAAGAGGAAAATCTGGTTGCCTTGCAAAGAAGAAAGGGTGTCTCTAATTAAAGGTGGAGGTGTGGCTGTCCTTGACGATGTATGTAAGGGTGGTGTGAGAGAAAGTGGAAAGGAGAAGGAGGAGAAAGAAAAAAAAAAAGGATTTCCCAGGCCTTCCTTTCCACGTTCCTTCTAGCTAGCAAAATCTGGAGCGATTTGCCGAACGAGGCACGCGTGCGTAACGCAGTTTGCTAAATGCAACTGTTGAATGCAGAAGGTTGGTCGAGGTAAGGGAGGGAGGGGTTGAATGAAGGGGCTTTGAAAATGCAGGCTTGGGGCAGTGTCTGTGGGGAGTATGGATGTTGGGGGAGGGAAGGGAGCTAAAAGTGCTCCTGTATTAAATAACCCCCCCCCCGCCCAATGCAAGGAGAGAAAGAGATTCTGCACTGCATGGACCAATGACCCATAGATGGGTGGGGGTCCGGCTTCTTCTACTGCTGGTTCGCTCAGGGACGCGCTTTTTGTGCGCTTGATGCGCGCTATGTGCACATGCGTAGTAGGTAAAAAAAAAATGCTCAGAAGCAAAAAACAAGATGGCGGCTCCTATGGTGCCACTGATAGAACCGGTTCGGGGGCGTGGCCAGCTGAACTACCTACTCGGCCGAACTGATACGAAACCCACCTCTGCCCATAGACCCATAATGCAATACGGCCTGCCCCCATGCGCATGCGACGCCCCCCCCCCCCAATTATTTTAGCAACTGGTTCTCTGTCCAGTTGCCGCGTGGGCAGGGCCAACGTGGGCGTGGCCTACTCGGCCTCCTGCACCATGGCGGGTGGGACAAGGATTTTCACCCTCCCCAGGGTCTGGATGCTTCCTTTGAGCCTCCAGGAAGGTGAAACCATCCTCCCCTGGGCTCCAGAGGCCCCCTGGAGGCCGGGAAACAGGGCCGTTATCGGACTTCCGGAACTTCCGGCAGGCTCGTTTTTCACTCTCCCAGAGCCTTTGCGTGGGCCCTGCACTTAACAGGCATCCAAAACGGATCGCGCGGAGATGCCTGGGACCAAAAACAGAGTGCAGGGGGGGCACCACACACCCCTGTGCCCCCCCCCCTCATCGCCATCACAGGCATAGACTAACTCTGGATTT
The DNA here is from genome assembly GCF_964273705.1 of Natrix helvetica. Taxonomy (NCBI): domain Eukaryota; kingdom Metazoa; phylum Chordata; class Lepidosauria; order Squamata; family Natricidae; genus Natrix; species Natrix helvetica. The sequence goes on from NC_138551.1 coordinate 148,153,800, forward strand.
GTGGGTGCTTATTTCAGAACTGTGGGCCTATGTTTGCACGGAGATTCTCTGGGTGCCAAATAAATATGCGTTGAATTGCATCTTGTTGTAAGGGATTTGCCAGCTAGAAAATTTCCCGCTTGGGGAGGTGTCCTGTTATACCTCTGTATGATTCCCTGTTCTGCTCTTCCTTCTTTCCAGTTGGCCTTCCCCTCCCACACAGGTAGTCCTCGTCTTACCACCAGAATTGAAACCGCGAATTGACGTGGCTAAGCGAAACGTTTGTTAAGTGAATTTTGCCTGGTTTTACTTCCACCACCCTCGTTGTTAAAAGTGAATCCCTGCCGTTAAGTGAGTTTGTGAAGGGAATCTGCCTTCCCCATCTGACTTTGCTCGTCAGAAGATCACCAAGGGGGGATCACGTGACCTCGGGACATTGCGACCGTCATAAAGATGAATCGGTCACTGATCACGTAACCGTGGAGGTGCCTCAACGGTCATAAGAGTGGAAAACGGCCGTACGTTGCTTTTTTCAGTGCCCATGTCCCTTGGAATGGTGACTAAACAAACGCTTGTAAGTCCGAGCAAGTCAAACCGTTGTAAAGTAGAGGTTTGCGATTCGCTTTTATACATGATAATTAAACGGAGTTGCGAATTGATTGAACGTGGCAATAGAAGGACAATTAAGCAGGGGTTAAAATATATGAAACATGGACATATATAGAACTTTTAAGATGATGAACAAAGTGAGGTGTACTGCTCATTATTCTATGTAGTAGATTAAGGGAATTGTAATGAACATTGAACAGTGAGGATTGCCATTTATAGACAATTAAGGCTAATCTAATCCAAGATATGGAAAAATGGAGAAGGAACATGAAACACAGCTTCAATGGGAAACTATTGAGATTTAAAGACAGAATCCCAAATTGGGGGGCGTGTAAGGATGTATAATTATATAAATATAATGCTGAGAATAGCTGGGAATTGTAACCAGGTCTACATCTCGGCCAAAGTTAGGCTGGGGGTGGGGGGAGGGTTTTAAAAGCACAATGACTATATATGTATACTTTTTTGTCCTATTTTTTTAAAAAGGAGGAGGAAGATATATGTTAAAATTAAATATGTATATTGAAAAGGAACTATAAATAACCATCAACATAAAATGGAGCTTGCTCAGAAGCTGAAATACACCTAGTAAATGAGAGGAAGAGTGTGAAGTAGAGGAGAGAGGTAAGGGAAGAAGAGAGGGATAGGGGAGAGGGCAAGCGGGGAAGAGGAGGAGAGAAAGGAAGAATGGAAAGGGAAGAGAGGAGAAGGAGAGAGGAAGGGGAAGTAGAGAAGAGAAGGATGAGAGAGGGAAGAAAGGAGGTAGGGAGAGGGAGGAGAGAGGAAGAAGAAAGTGATGGATAAGGTACACATACGTTGTATGGAGAGCAGAAGAGCCAATCATTGTTTTTGGGAGTTGACGGCAAGACGAATTGATGTAAACATTTAATAATACAATACGACGTTCACTATGTAATAGTATAGATGTGATTATATGTTATGAAAATGAAAAAAAAAACTTTATATATATATAAAGAAAGAGGGAGTAGTGACCTTCCTCCCATATTTAGGCATACCAGGGGTTGTAACACAAATACATACCTATTTCCCTGGCTCAACTGATAAGGAGGCGAGCCTGTGGCTTAGTGGCTAAGACTTCTGCCTAAGATATAATACAGCCCAGGTTCGAATCCCAGTAAGGGTATGGCTAGCTGATGAGAGCTAATTAGCTCGAAATAGATCTATACTAGTCTCCCTTTATTTATTTATCAGTACAAATAAAACATATTATATATATATATATATATATATATATATATATATATATATATATATATATATATATATATATATATATATATATATATATATATATATATATATATATATATATATATGTATATATATGTTATAAATCAAGGATTACCTTTATGGCAGAATAACTTGCTTTCCTGGTTAGAACAGGTACTCATTCAGAGACAAAAGCGAATGCATGCTTCCTCCTTTATAACTCTCCTACATAGACGTTTTCTCAGCCATTGTGAACCTTGGGTTAGAGCACAGATTCTATAATTAAAGGCTTGCTCCACTAGGGAAAGTGGCACTCGATATTATAATTAACGGCTTATCCTTCGCAATTAGAAATAAAACTTTTTTTTTTAAGCTTAAAGGTTTTCTAGTGTCTGCGGTCAGCCTAAGGACAGTCATTTCCCACAGAGCATCTTTGGGGGGGGGAGAAATGGAGAGAAATCTTATTTTTAGCGATTTGCTAAATGCACATAACAGCTGTTTTCTCCTATTGTGTTAAGCCGCCAAAAGTATTTCAACCCTTGCCTCCCAAATCTGGGTAAAATTCCCCAAAATTGTATAAAAATGGTTTTCCTTTCCATAAGGCCATATGTTTTTTTTCTGTACAGCAAGTAAAAGGAGTTGTTTGAAAAGTTTGGAAAGCATTGGTTTAAACCAAATGTATTTAGTTATTTAAAGCATTTATATTGCTGTCCATGTTATAACAAACTCAGGCTGGCTCCCAGTCAAAAAATTAAAATAATATAGGAAAAGGTTTCCCCTCGCACATACGTGCCAGTCGTTCCCGACTCTAGGGGGCAGTAGTCATCTCCGTTTCAAAGCCGAAGAGCCAGCGCTGTCCGAAGACGTCTCCGTGGTCATGTGGCCGGCATGACTCAACTCCCGAAGGCGCACAGAACGCTGTTCCCTTCCCACCAAAGGTGGTTCCTATTTTTCTCCTTGCTTTCGAACTGCTCGGTTGGCAGAAGCTGGGACAAGTCGCGGGAGCTCCCTCCGTTACGCGGCGCTAGGGATTTGAACCGCCGAACTGCCGACCTTTCTGATCGACAAGCTCAGTGTCTTAGCCACTGAGCCATAGCGTCCCTATCGTAATATTAGGAATTATAATAAATTGTGATCAGAGTCACCCTGGATTGATTAAACTATGCTTTACTGCTCCAAAATGCAAGCAGGAATTGCTGTGATACAGGATGCCTCTTCCTATCCCTGCAGGTAGAAAGCCAGCTCCTTTTTCTCCCTGATATGCTTATTTTCTGCATGCAGGGATTTCTTTGACCCAGTCTGGAGAAACAGGCAAATTTTCCCCTCGCGTTGCATCTTTCTGTTCGGTTGTGTTGTGACTTGCCGGCGTAATCTCACTTTATCTTCCGCAGCGAGTGGCAGCTGTTCAATAGAAAACAACTTAATTTCTGCTTTCTGGATTGCAGCTTAATTGCCCTTTGGTGGGGCAGCTAAATCGCTTGGCAGCTTCTATTTTCAGTGAGGGGGGGTTGGCTGATGCCGCGAGGAAGATTACGGCTTGTCCATGCGAATGTTTCAGTGGACCGAAAAGGAAAGGCGGCTTGCTGATTTTTTTGGGTGGCCGACTGGTGACGGGAGAAACTTGATGAAGTATTGTGTGCAGGGGTGGGATTGAAAAATGTTAGCAATTGGTCAGAGGTGGTATTCAGCAGGTTCTGACCAGTTCTGGAGAACCGGTAGCGGAAATTTTGAGTAGTTCGGAGAACCGGTAAATACCACCTCTGACTGGCCCAGCCCCCATCTATAGTCCCAGCTGATCAGGAGGGAATGGGGATTTTGCAGTATCCTTCTCCTGGAGTAGGGAAGGAATGGGAATTTTGCAGTTTCCTTCTCCTGGAGTGGGGAGGGAATGGGGATTTTGCAGTATCCTTCCCCTGGAGTGGGGAGGGAATGGAGATTTTGCAGTATCCTTCTCCTGGAGTGGGGAGGGAATGGGGATTTTGCAGTATCCTTCCCCTGGAGTGGGGAGGGAATGGAGATTTTGCAGTTTCCTTCTCCTGGAGTGGGGAGGGAATGGAGATTTTGCAGTTTCCTTCTCCTGGAGTGGGGAGGGAATGGGGATTTTGCAGTATCCTTCCCCTGGAGTGGGGAGGGAATGGGGATTTTGCAGTATCCTTCCCCTGGAGTGGGATGGGAGTGGAGATTTTGCAGTATTTTTGCAGTTCAGTGGAACAGCTTGCCTCCAGAAGTTGTGAATGCCCCAACACTGGAAGTCTTTAAGAAGATGATGGATAGCTATTTGTCTGAAACGGTATAGGGTTTCCTGCCTAGGCAGGGGGTTGGACTAGAAGACCTCCAAGGTCCCTTCCAACTCTACTATTGTATTGTATTGTATTGTATTGTATCCTTCTCCTGGAGTGGGGAGGGAATGGGGATTTTGCAGTATCCTTCCCCTGGAGTAGGGAAGGAATGGGGATTTTGCAGTATCCTTCCCCTGGAGTGAATCCGACCCCTAGTTCTGTGCAATTCCAAAGCTTGCCCGCTTATGCACGGACCGGACCGGGACTAAAAACAGACGCTCCTTTTGCACTTTTCAGTATTAAAATCATCCCTCTGTTACGGTGTCTGGTTTCTGTGGCAGACAGCCTAGTGTGCTAAATTGAGCGCTAGAGAAGGGAATGAATGGAGTTTGTAACAGGTCTCGGAGCATTCGGAGGCAATAATAACATAAAATAGAATATAGAATGGAATGGAATAGGAATAAGAAAAGAAGAGAATGTAGAAGAGAAGAGAATATAGAAGAGAATATAGAATAGAATGGAATGAAACAGAATATACAATAAAATGGAATGGAATAGGAATAAGAAGAGAAGAGAAAAGAAAAGAGATGAGAACAGAAGAGAATGTAGAAGAGAAGAGAAGATAATATAGAATGGAATGGAATGGAATAGAATAGAATAGAATAGAATAGAATAGAATAGAATAGAATACCAGAGTTGGAAGGGACCTTGGGGGTCTTCTAGTCTAACCCCCCCTGCTTAGGCAGGAAACCCTACCCCACTTCAGACAAAGGGTTACCCAACTTCTTCTTAAAAACGTCCAGTGTTGGAGCATTCGTAACTTCTGGAAAGAAGTTGTTCCACTGATTAATTGTTCTAAATATCAGGAAATTTCTCCTTAGTTCTAAGTTGCTTCTCTCCTTGATTAGTTCCCACCCATTGTTTCTTGTCCTGCCTTCAGGTGCTTTGGAGAATAGCTTGACTCCCTCTTCTTTGTGGAAGCCCCTGAGATATTGGAAGACTGCGATCATGTCTCCCCTAGTCCTTCTTTTCATTCAACTAGACATACCCAGTTCCTGCAACCGTTCTTCATATGTTTTAGCCTCCAGTCCCCTAATCCTCTTTGTTGCTCTTCTCTGCACTCTTTCTAGAGTCTCCACCTCTTTTCTACATCATGGTGACCAGAACTGGATGCCGTATTCCAAGTGTGGCCTTACAAAGCCATTATAAAGTGGCATTAACACTTCACGTGATCTTGATTCTATCCCTCTGTTGATGCAGCCTAGAACTGGGTTGGCTTTTTTGGCAGCTGCTGCACATGGCTGGCTCCTATTTAAATGGTTGTCCACTAGGACTCCCAAGTTCCCTCTTTTTTAATGCTGTTTAATGGAATGAATCCATGGAGAAGTAAGAGAAAAATTATGAATAGAGAAAAAAATAAGAATAGAGGAAGAATAAGAATAAATCACCTTCGCTGAATGAAACCCATTTCACTGGGAGGGGGAGAAAAAGCCGGGATTATTAATCTCCTGAATATCTGCCATGCCTTGTCTCAAAACAGAGATACAATACAATACAATAGTAGAGTTGGAAGGGACCTTGGAGGTCTTCTAGTCTAACCCCCTGCCTAAGCAGGAAACCCTATACCGTTTCAGACAAATGGCTATCCAACATCTTAAAGACTTCCAGTGTTGGGGCATTCACAACTTCTGGAGGCAACTTCTGTTCCACTGATTAATTGTTCTGACTGTCAGGAAATTTCTCCTCCGTTCTAAGTTGCTTCTCTCCTTGATTAGTTTCCACCCATTGCTTCTTGTTCTACCCTCAGTTGTGTGAATATGTACTGGTGGATGCTGCAGCCCAGAGGGTGAGTTTTCAGCCAGCCACCTGATCCTGCACACTTTCGGGAGGTGCCCAGTCGGATTTAGTCCACAGCTTGGGGGCGAGTCGGCCTTGTGATGGGAAAAGAGTGAAGACAGCTGGGAGAGGCACTTCCCTTGCTAATTATGGGAGGGTTTTGTTTTCGGTTATTTTGAGTACGGCTGGAGAAAACCGACCCGGTCTGTTTCACTGGAATCAAAGGGGGAGCGGGGGGGGGGGGGGAGGACAATGAGACATGCATGTGGATGAAAAGAGACACAGGAAAAGCAGAGCTTGCTGTCTATCTGCAGGCAAAAAAAATAAATCTGTACAAGTAGTGCTTGAATTGCAAGCACAATTACCCCAGGTGTCAGGCCTGTAGTTATGTTCTTTTTAGGATCTTTGGCCTGACACACTTTCTATTAATTTCTTATGCTGTTTCAATAGTGTAGTAGTTGGGAGGGGGGAATAGAAAGGAGTAGGATTGTAGAATGTATTGTTGACATTCTTTTATAGAAGCTCAAGGTCATCTTTTGTCTCCGCACCTCGACACCTGACCGGAAGCAGAGGGGTGTAGATGCCAGCGTGGAAGATGATGATTGGAACATGTGATGGATTTGTGGGTGTGGGGATAAGATCATGAACTTTCAACTGGGTGGAATTCCAGGATGTACATCAGAGTTGGAATTTTCCATAGAGGTGCTAACTTGCCTGTAGAATAAATTGGACCTTTAAGGATGTTTTGCCTTGGACAATGATTTATTTCTGCATGGTATTTAGAACCTTAACACCGGGTACTTATTATCATATGTGGTGGAGATGTACCAAAACAAGAAAATATTGGACGAAATTGGCTGGAAAAGACGATTAAGCAGCATATAGACTTAAAGCCAGATATATTTTTCTTAGGTATAATACCAAAAAGTTATGATAAAGAGGCTATATACTTAATGCTAAAGTGGCTCAGTGGCTAAGAGGCTGAGCTCGTCGATCAGAGAGGTCGGCGGTTCAACGGTTCAAATCCCTAGCGCCGTGTAATGGAGTGAGCTCCCGTGACTTGTCCCAGCTTCTGCCAACCTGGCAGTTCGAGAGCAAGTAGAAAAATAGGGACCCCCTTTGGTGGGAAGGGAAGAGCGTTCCGTGCGCCTTCGGGAGTTGAGTCATGCCGGCCACATGACCACGGAGACGTCTTCAGACAGTGCTGGCTCTTTGGCTTTGAAACGGAGATGAGCACCGCCTCCTAGAGTCGGGAACGATTAGCACGTAGGTGTGAGTGGAAGCTTTACCTTACTGATGTTTTGGGGGAGGGGGGAATCAAAACTGCCCATAATTAAAAGGAGCTGAATTTGGAAAATTGGTCATTTGATGGTTCTTTCTTAGGACTAATTTCGGCTCTTTCTGGACTCTGGTAACTTTTTATTTTGAATGAAATTAAGAGAGCGAGGCCGATTAATTTAAATATAGAAGAGATTGAAGCAGTGGTGAAATTCAATTTTTTTTTACTACCGGTTCTGTGGGTGTGGTGTGGCTTGGTGGGCGTGGCAGGGGAAGGATACTGCAAAATCTCCATTCCCACCCCACTCCTGGGGAAGGATACTGCAAAATCTCCATTCCCTCCCCACTCCAGGGGAAGGATCCTGCAAAATCCCCATTCCCTCCCCACTCCAGCGGAAGGATACTGCAAAATCTCCATTCCCTCCCCACTCCAGGGGAAGGATACTGCAAAATCTCCATTCCCTCCCCACTCCTGGGGAAGGATACTGCAAAATCTCCATTCCCTCCCCACTCCAGGGGAAGGATACTGCAAAATTCCCATTCCCTCCCCACTCCAGGGGGAATTATATTGCAAAATCTCCATTCCCTCCCCACTCCAGTGGGAAGGATACTGCAAAATCCCTATTCCTTCCCCACTCTGGGGGCCAGCCAGAGGTGGCATTTGCCGGTTCTCCGAACTAGCCACAATTTCCGCTACCGGTTCTCCAGAACCTGCCAGAACCTGCTGGATTTCACCCCTGGATTAAAGCTATTGTTAAGGAGTCAGCAATACAGTTGGGCAAATGTTAACAATGCCATTATAGAAATCTTTTAAATCTTCAGCTGGCACGGAGATCCATCAACAAAGGCTTTTCCCGTGACCTTTGACCTTCGAGGAATAGCATCTGAATTTAAGAGTTGCCAACGTTTTGATCTGGGGGTAAAAATTGCCTCCGGGCGGTGAATCTGGGCAGGATGAGAAGAGCCATGGAGGGAGTTTCTGCCAGAATGACTTTTCTCAGAGGTTCTGGTTTTGGGGAAGGGAGATGTGTCTCTTATATTTTGGTCTTTTGATAAAGAACTGGTGTTTTTAGCCCTGGGAGTTGTGTAAAGATGGGTATTATTTACCTCTGGGTTATCTTGGTAATGAGAAGTCCAGTATATTTAGAATATATATATTTATATTCCTTCCTTCCTTCGTCTCATCTCTCCCTTCTCTCCCTCCCTTCCTTGCTTCTTTCCATCTTCCATCCATCCATCACTTCCTTTCTTCCCCTCTCTCCTCTCTCTATCCATTCATCATCTATCCTTCCCTTTCTTCCTTCCGTTTATTCCTCCCTCCCTCTCTTCCACCCTTCCTTCCTTCCTTCTTTACTTTCTTTCTCTTTTCTCTTCCTTCCCTCCTTCCTTTCCTTCCTCCCATCTCTCCCATCCATTCATCCATTGATCTACCATCGATCAATCCATCTCTTCCTTCCATCGACCCATCCATCCATCCATCTATCCTTTTCTTCCTCCCTTCCTTCCTCTCTCTTATCTCTCTCATCCATCCATCAATCCATCATCTATCCCTCACTTCCTTCCATTTATCCCTTCCTTTCCTCCTCCCTCCCTCCCTCTTTCTTTTTTCTTTTTCTTTTCTCCTTCCCTCCCTCCTTCCTTCTTTCATTCCTTTCTTCCTTCCTCTCATCTCTCCCATCCCTCCCTTCTTTTTTCTAAGAGCATTTTATTTTTCATTTTCGGTACAGAACTTTGCCAGCCAGGAGAATGGAAAGGAAAACTTGGACCAGCGATTCCCCAGCCTATTCAAGAAAGGACGGAGGAAGACGGTGGTGAGGAATCTGGGAAAAATAATCCACTATTCCAAACTCAAATTTAAGTTTCAGCCCTGCCAGGTGAGACCCTCCCCTCCCCCCCCCCGGTGTCAAATGCTCAAAGCGCCTTGAAGGGACTCTGGGTCAGTGTGTTTGGTTTCTTCTGCTTTTTTATATCGTTCCATTGTTCATCTTTATTTGGCGCCAGCACCCCGAAGACCGACTGAAATGAATAAAAAGATTTCCATGTCTTTTCTTTGGCAGGAAGCAAATGACTGCTATTTGGAGCTTTTTCAAGAGTTCCTCTATTTTCATTCGCTCGGCCCCAACGGACACAAATATCAGGTAATTGAGGATTTGGTTATCCGTAATGGGAATTTACAACCACCTCTGTTTCCTGGTTCCATTCTTAGCATTCCTGAGCACAGGACGGAAAGTTTCCCATTAGAAAACCCACAAAGCCAGTCGCGGTGGATCATAAGAACACTGGGCGCAATCTCACAAAATGAAATTCAAGGGTGAAAAAAGTAAGGTTCTACATTTAGGCAAGAAAAACAAAATGCATAGGGACAGTATAGGTGGTACCTTGCTCAACAGTAGTAACTGTGAAAGTGATCTTGGAGTCCTAGTGGACAACCATTTAAGTAGGAGCCAGCCGTGTGCAGCAACTGCCAAAAAAGCCAACACAGTTCTAGGCTGCATCAACAGAGGGAGAGAATCAAGATCACGTGAAGGGTTAATACTACATTATAATGTCTTGGTAAGGCCACACTTGGAATATGGCATCCAGTTTTGGTTGCCACGATGTAAAAAAGATGTGGAGACTCTAGAAAGAGTGCAGAGAAGAGCAACAAAGATGATTAGGGGACTGGAGGCTAAAACATATGAAGAACGGTTGCAGGAACTGGGAATGTCTAGTTTAATGAAAAGAAGGACTAGGGGTGACATGATAGCAGTCTTCCAATATCTCAGGGGTTGCCCCAAAGAAGAGGGAGTCAAGCTATTCTCCAAGGCACCTGAAGGCAGGAGAAGAAGCAATGGGTGGAAACTAACCAAGGAGAGAAGCAACTTAAAACTAAGCAGAAATTTCCTGATATTTAGAATAATTAATCAGTGGAACAACTTGCCCTCCAGAAGTTACGAATGCTCCAACACTGGAAGTCTTTAAGAAGATGTTGGATATCCATTTGTCTGAAGTGGGGTAGGGTTTCCTGCCTAAGCAGGGGGGTTGGTCTAGAAGACCTCCAAGGTCCCTTCCAGCTCTGTTATTCTATCAACTGCTGAACAATTCATCACAAAACCTTTTTGAGACAATCTCTGATAGGTTTTGGATTCATTCCATCTTCTTGGTCACTGCCTTCCAGGAAACTGGACCTGGCATTCATTTTTATTATCCGTGCAATGACCTTGAGAGGAAGATTCACAGCTGAAACTCCAGAGGTCCTCAAGCCAGAAACTTTGCTTCTTGGCTCAGCCCCTCTTACAGAAGCAGCAAGAAATTGTGGGTTGTGCAGTTAATCTCCCACTGGATCCATTTTTATCTTCTCGGTTTCTCTTCTCTCTTTTTTTAAACCTCAGTACCGGATCCCCATTTGGCTGAGGCCTGCTCTCCTACTCCCTGCCTCCTTCCTGATTCGATTTACCCCTCCTTTTTTTTTTCCAAACTGTGTTTGCAATTCCTCCTTCAAGGTGTGCAACCGAAGGTCACGCAGGGCGGAAAAAAAACTGGAGTTTCACGCTTGTGATTCATTCGGGTGACACAGGCTGCGTGACGAAATGTCTGTTGATGCTTTTGAAGGGTATTTTTGAAAGTTAGAATTCAACACTTCCACAGCTGCATCTTTCCCCGTACAGGCGAGCTCCAATCCTAGCCCACCAATTTTAACAAAACAGACCTGGCTTTGAATAATGACCCCCTGGGATGCCTTATCGTCAGAAGTCTGATCCATCCTTAGATACACCGTGTTTCCCTGAAAATAAGACAGGGTCTCATTTTCTTTTGACCCCCCCGAAAATAAGTGCTTGGTCTTATTTTCGGGGAGGTCTCATTATTATTATTTTTTTAAGATTTTTTATTTTTAGACAGACATAGACAAACAAAGCATAAAACATAAAACCGTCTTCAATTACATACAGCGTGTCGATTGGTTACAAGATTTTTATACATCCTTTCCATAGTCCTCACTTACAATTTACATAAAATCACATAGTGCCAATCAAATATATATGTATACCTTATTATCATTGTCCATCATTTATTTGACTATAACTATTATTCCTTCATTTTAAACGAGACATTCCAGATATTGGATTTATTTATATTATAACAATTCATTACATCATCTTAAACCTATCCAATAATAATGTATCGTTATTCTATAGTTCTTGTATTATAAAATTCTCTAGTGTCTTTCATTTCCGTGTTTTTTTTAACCTAACCACTGATAAAATAAATCCCATCTCTTGTAATATTGTTCATCTCCTTGTTCTCTAATTGGGCCAGCCACGCCTTGCAACAACCAGTTCCGTGAACCAGATGTAAAATTAACATCCGGCCCACCCGTAACGGTCCGAAGCGGCTGAATCCCACCCCTGAAAGTCCCTGAATCAACTTGATAAAAAGAAGATTTGACCATGGAGATGAGGTTAACTTCTGACTTTTCATCCTCCTGCAGGGTTTGCTCCCCCTGACAGAACTGCAGCTGACGAAACTTGAAAACGAAAACGGAGTTCAGGAAGATCTCCATGCTTTTCAAATTACAGGTGAGGACAAATTTACAGGTGAGGGCAGACTACGTCTGAATCCTTTGCAAGCCGTCCGCAGCCCACAGACATTTGAATACAGCTATCATGCCTCTTGCGACCTTCTCTTCTGCATCTAACCATGCTGTTAGTTGCCAAGTTGTGTCCGACCCATTGTGACCCCATGGACAACGTCCCTCCAGGCCTTCCTGTCCTCTCCCATCCTCTGGAGTCCATTGAAGCTCACGCCGACTCCTTCCTTAACTCCATCCAGCCACCTCCTTCTCTGCTGTCCACTTCTTCTTTTGCCCTCCATCTTTCCCAGCATGAGGCTCTTCTCCAGGGAGTCCTTCTTCCTTCTCATCAGGTGGCCAAAGTCTTTGAGTTTCCTCTTCAGGATCTGGCCTTCTAAAGAGCAGCCAGGGTGGATCTCCTCTAGGACTGACCGGTGGGATGGCCGTGCAGTCCAAGGGACTCAATGCAGGAGTCTTCTTCTCCAGCACCAGAGTTCAAAGGCCTCCATTCTTTGGCGCTCAGCCCTCCTTATGGTCCAACCTTCACAGCCATCCATTGCAACTGGGAAAACCATAGCATCTAACCATGCCAGGGTCCTTCAACCCACTCCTCATAGGACTTGGTTTCCATGTTGGTCCCCAAATATTTGAGCATCATCTGTTGTTTTAATTTTCATTCGTTTCCAGAAGCATGTGGGCAGGACGCATAAATGGGCACCATTCATCGGCGTTCAAGAGAATCCACAATCTTTATCGGTGCTCTAACATCACACCCATTTAACTATTATTCATAGTAGCCGAAGAGGTGCTTCTCTCCGGATGACTAAGGAACCGGTCTTATTCTCCCAGGAAACAGTTTCCGCCAAGGAATCATGATTCAGAGCAAGGGGAAGCCCAGAGAGGGGAAAAAAAGGAAGGGAGTTTGATAGATTAAAATAATTGCTGAGTTGCAAGCAGTAGCTCAAAGATCCAGAAATCTTACTTGGAAAGGAGAGTGGGGGTCTTGAGTTTGGTTCTCAGATGAATGGCGTGTTTGGCAACAGTTGTTGTGACCTAGGCTTTCTGACAGAGTAAAAAGCACATGCTTAGTCCCCCAAACCCTCTTTTTATTTCAACAGCTGTGAATTATGTTCATTCACAGCCCATAACGAGTCCCAAATAGTTTGCAAAGAGTCCGACAGAAGTCTGCCAAAGTCTTTCGGGGTAAGGCTGTTCAGCCCCCACCTTTACCTCCCTTGAAACGCTGCCAGAGACCTAATTGGCAATTAGCTTTGCAAGGCCACACGGAGCACAGAGTCAAAACCGAGCTTCAGAGTTTAAACCGACCAGAACGAACAAAGTTGCTTCTGTGCCTTTGCTCCTCCTTTATGTCTTACGGGAGGGGCCAATCATCTCCAAGCCTTACTCCCGAGTTGTCCCTTTTGTCTTAACAGTTCTGGCCTTCTGGCAGCTCTGCGCATGTGTGCACTGGGAACAGGCTCCCCCTGTTCCTCTGCCCCACTGATATATCCGATTCCAAAGGCAGCTGATAACTGGCATAGGGCCCTGGCCCCCTCTCTGCCTCCAACGCAGAGCCCTCATCAGAGGCTTCCCCAGACTCCAGGACTGGCCCATCTTCCTCCCCAACCTCCTCACTGTCCGACTCTGCTGCCAGCTCTGCAGGTTGTCAGCAGACCACAACAACAGTTGTGGGAGAAACCTTTATGGGGAAAAGATAGCTAAATTCTGAATTGGCTGTGCACTTTATTTAGGTTTGAAGATACAATACAATACAATAGTAGAGTTGGAAGGGACCTTGGAGGTCTTCTAGTCCAACCCCCTGCCTAGGCAGGAAACCCTATACCGTTTCAGACAAATAGCTATCCAACATCTTCGGAATATTCTTGTTCAAGAGTCCTTTGGAAGGAGCAAAGCACCTTTTTCCTTCCTTAGGTCTGTTCGTTCTCTAGTCAATTTCACGCCAGAGCTTGTCAATTTCAAAATTCCTTTCAGAACTGGTAATACAAAAGCTGTCTTATTGAACCCATCTCTGTTAATTTCTCCATCTTTCTGGACCAGGTCATTTCGTGCTCTTTTTAAACCATCTTCAGCGTGGGTTACCTTTTTAAAATCCTCAACAGCTGGGGGCGGTGTGTGTGGCTACGAAGATGAAGAAATAACCTTCTTCAGGGGGTTGGACTAGAAGACCTCCAAGGTCCCTTCCAACTCTGTTATTCTATTCTATTTTATGCCTTCCATTTTTGGGGGGTGGGGTGGGGTGGGGGGCAGTCCATGCAAACCAAAGAGACCGAAATCTCAGATCGGCGCCCTGCCCTGCCTACGGGTGGTGGAAGAGGAAATATTTCCTTCTGGTTTGAGATAACATCGCCCTTTGAAACAAAGGCAAGCCTACCGGTTGTTTACAAATAAAAAACCCCAAATCTTTCTTTTTAGGCAGAACGGCCTGAAGGGAATTGGGTGTGATTTTTTTTAGACAGCGAGGTGGGGAAAGTTCACAACCTTTCCACCAGCCCCACGGTGGCATCTTATAAACCCTGCCTGTAAAAATACCTGGATCCAAGAGCCAGGTGCTCCACTCCAGTTTGAAATGTTAGGACGGTTCAAAAATCTGAGCCGGTGACTCAGAATCCTGCTATTACGTCTGGCACAATTTCCCCCCACTGGGTTTGTGTGGCTGCGCTATCCATCTTTGGCCCTCGTGAGATGTTCCCAATTTTCTTGACTTGAACCCTGAGCCCTGCCTTAACAACGTGGAATTCAATGTAGAGAAAAGTAAAGTCTTACATTTAGGCAAGAAAAACGAAATGCACAGGTACAGTATAGGTGGTACCTTGCTCAACAGTAGTAACTGTGAAAGGGATCTTGGAGTCCTAGTGGACAACCATTTAAACAGGAGCCAGCCGTGTGCAGCAGCTGCGCAAAAAGCCAACACAGTTCTAGGCTGCATCAACAGAGGGATAGAATCGAGATCACGTGAAGCATTAATACCACTTTATAATGCCTTGGGAAGGCCACACTTGGAATACGGCATCCAGTTTTGGTCACCACGATGTAGAAAAGATGTTGAGACTCAGAGCAGAGAAAAGCAAACAGGATGACGAGGGGACTGGAGGCTAAAACATGCAATGGATGGTTGCAGAAAATTAGGAATGAGTTTGTTGGGGGCAAGAGGCTGACTTTGTAAACCACTTAGAGAGGGCTATAAAGCACTGTGAAGTGGTATATAAGTCTATATGCTATTGCTGTTCTTCCTTCCTTCCTTCCTTCCTTCCTTCCTTCCTCCCTCCCTCCCTCCCTCCCTCCCTCCCTCCCTTCCTCCCTCCCTTCCTCCCTCTCTTCCCAGTGGTTAGAATACAGTATTGCAAGCTAGCTCTGCCCACTGCCAGGAGTTCGATCCTGACTGACTGTCTCAAGGTTGACTCATCCTTCCGTCCTTCTGAGGTGGGTAAAATGAGGACCCAGATTGTTGGGGGGCAAGAGGCTGACTCTGTAAACCGCTTAGACAGGGCTGTAAAGCATTGCGAATCGGTATATAAGTGCTATTCCTTCCTTCCTTCCCTCCCTCCCTCCCTAATAATATTGGTTAGAATGCAGTATTGCAGGCTGACTCTGCCCACCGTCAGGAGTTCGATCCTGACCGACTGGCTCAAGGTTGACTCTTCTGTCCTTCCGAGGTCAATAAAATGAGGACCCAGATTGTTGGGGGCAAGAGGGTGACTCTGTAAACCATTTAGAGAGGGCTGTAAAAGCCCTGTGAAGTGATATATAAGTCTAAGTGCTGTTGCTTGCTTGCTTCCTTCCTTCTCTATTGGTTAGAATGCAGAATTGCACTGTGAAGCTTCAGGAAGGAAAGAAGCTGTCTGACTCAGTTTCCCCAGTGTTGGCACAATGTGAGAGAAAAGTTTCTCCCAACAGGGAGGCGAATTAATGATTCCCTCTTTGTGTTCAAACACAGGGGCACTGCCAGGCCAAAGTACTCATTCCGCCGATAACGGCTTGTTATGACGGCTTACGGCAGTCTGGGCTTATCTTGGCAGTCCAAGCACAGCTGTTCAGGCCCGTAATTAGTTTGATTAAGAGGGCAGGGACAGGAAATGATTAAGGTCTGAGCCAAGGTCTGCATCCTCCGGTGGGAACCGGTGTGTGGCTGAGCAGAGTTCCTACGTTGACCATCAGGGCTGGGTAAAGAGACCAAGAGGTGATCCAGCTGGGAAAACAGCTGACATTGCTAGACATCCTGCTTCTTGGATGCTTGCCCAGGAATCAATCTTGAATTAGAATTATAGCTTTTTCCAACAGGAAAAAAAAGTCAGAGAGAGTCCCTGATTGGCAACAGTCCATTCAGTGTCCACTCAAAGTTACGATGGCGCTGAAAAAAGGCGAGCTATGACCGCTTTTCACACTTACGGCCGTTGCAGTGTCTCTATAGTCACGTGATCAAAATTGAGACACTGGGTGACGGGCACGTACTTATGACGATTGCAGTCTTCCCGTCAAAGGGTCATGTGATGCCATTTTGTGACCTTGCAACAAGCAAAGTCCACGGGGAAGCCAGATTCACTTAATGACCGTGTGACTCACTTAACAACCGCAGTGATTCGCTTCACAACCAAGGCAGGAAAGGTCGTAAAATTGAGGAAAATTCACTGAACACACGTCTCACTTAACAACATAAATTCTGGGGCCGGTTGTGGTCGTAAGTTGAGGATCTCTGTATATTGATGGAGTATAAGATGCTCTGGAGTATAAGACGCACCTTAGTTTTTGGGGAGGAAAATAAGAGAAAAAAAATTCGGCCTCTGCCTACCAGCATCCATGGTATTCATCTGGTTAGCATCCTGTCAGTGTGTGAGAGAGTTGAGGGCTGTTTGGAAGCAAACAGTATTTGCTGGGTGAGCAACAAGGAAGGAGACAGCAAGGAGCCTGGGCGTGGCTTGTTCTGTACTAAAGCTGCATGCTGATATCTGAAACTAAAACTGAAAGTGAAACTTCTCTCCTCTGCTGAACCACCACGTTGGAAAAGCTGCTTTTGGTATTGTATATTTACTTCATGTGTTGTATTATATATAAAGAGAAGTTATTGAATCCTGCTGAATCCGTTACCTGTGTGTGCTTTCTGGATGTGATTGCTGCTGCAAACTCTGACACCTCCTTGCAGCAAATAGCAAACAGCCAGGTCAGCTTCAGCACGTTATTGCAACCTGATTCAGCACGAGCAGCTGATTGGCGGGTGGATTTGCCTCCTGGAATACCCCCAATCAGCCGTTCCAGGCTGCAGGGATTGTCACAGACCATCGCCTCCTCTGTGCCTTGCGGTTTTTGGTTACATTCGGTGTATAAGACGCACCCAAATTTTTCACCCTCTTTTTTTTGGGGGGGGGGAGTGCATCTTATACTCTGAAAAATACGGTAATTATTTCAGGCAGGAGGTAACAGAACAGAAATCGCTTGGCTATAAATTTGGACTGCCCCACAATGCTTAGTTTTTATTTCCTGTTTTCTCTCGTGTGACTTGTTTGCGGTTGGGAAGGAAGGCGAAACTGTACCCCAGAGGAAGAAATAAAATACAGGACAGGATGAGAAAAATTTTCAGCTTTGGACCCTTGTTTTTTTCGCTGAGTACAGGCACCCAGCAAAACCCAAAAGGGCTTCGGGCACTGTGAGCAAAACAAACGGAGTTTCAGACAAGGTGAAGTTGTGTCAACACAGAGAGGCTGGAGATGTAGGGGAAAAACAACTTCAGGGGTTGATAGGACAGCAGACGTGTTTAACTTTGATAAATTCCTTTGATCTAAAGTCGAGTCTTTCTTAAATTGCGTCCACTCTAGCTTTAAATGACCTTAACAACAACAAAAAAAAGGACAGCACAGAATTTCAGCAGGAAAAGCGTTTCAATTTTGTCATGAGGGGTTAGTTTTCTATATGCAGGAATACACAAACACATATGTTTTCGTATACAACAAGACCAGCATATATATGTATTTGTGTTACAACCCCTGGTAAGCCTAAATATGGGAGGAAGGTCACTACTCCCTCTTTCATCACAGAAGACCATGCAGGCAGAAAACCATATTTTTATTTTTAATGTTGCCTTTTTATATTTGTGTTGTATTTGTACTGATAAATAACACAAATACATACCTATTTCCCTGGCTCAACTGATAAGGAGGCGAGCCTGTGGCTTAGTAGCTAAGACTCCTGCCTAAGATATAATACAGCCCAGGTTCAAATCCCAGTAAGGGTATGGCTAGCTGATGAGAGCTAATTAGCTCAAAATAGATCTATACTAGTCTCCCTTTATTTATTTATCAGTACAAATACAACACAAATATAAAAAGGCAACATTAAAAATAAAAATATGGTTTTCTGCCTGCATGGTCTTCTGTGATGAGCTGAAGGACAGAAAGAGGGAGTAGTGACCTTCCTCCCATATTTAGGCTTGGTTTTGCGCTTAAAGTGTGGTCGGAGCTGCTTTCTATAAATCTTGGTGGGGGTGTGTGGAGTGCTGCATTGTTTCAGTAAGTGGAATGATTGGTTGTGTGGTTGTATCATGATTGGTAGATTGGTGCTGATTGGTGCTGGCTGTGTGTCTACTGTTGTTTCGTGTTGTAACGTCCTGGGTGTTAGGGATGTAACCCTAGGCTTGGTTCCGCAATGTATATAAGCTATGATTATTTTACTGTTACTTTAAATGCTTAAGAGATTATAATTGGTTTGTTACCTCAAGCAGCTATAAGAGGGAGCCAGAATGGCTGTTAGCTCTCTCTCTGTTTTGTTAGAAGCTGGTTGGTGTATACCGAGGTATTGTGGTTTGCTACTGTTTAGCTATACTTTGTGTGTTGGACTGACTATTTGATAACTGAATGACTGAACTGTGTATGACTTGGACTAATAACCGGACTCTGAATACTTCTATATTTCTACATAGTAAACTACTATATTTTTATACTATTCAGTGTCTCTGTATGCTGGTTTGTGCGTGTTATTCCACATCACTCTCATTACACTTCTCTGCATACTCGGTCTCCCAACGGGGAGCTTAATTACTTAACACTGGGTGGTGGGTGGGGCTTGTTTGATGATTAGGGCTGGTTTCCAGATGTCTGGTAGGCGGGAGGTATCGTCACGTTTACTCATATTGTGGGGTTGTTTCTCTATTTCGATAGCTTCCATAATTATTCTCTTGTTGAATGTTTTGGAGATTAACCTGGTTCCTTCAAAATTAATTTCATGTCCTGTAGCTTTAAGGTGCTGGAAAAGGGAGGAAGTTTTTTTCTTTTTATTCTTACTGAGTTCTTGTATTCTGCGATGCGTGCATTTATTCTCCTGTTCGTTTGTCCCATGTATGTTGCAGGGCAGATTTTGCATGGTATTTTGTAGAGTCCTTGGTTTTCTAGCTGGATTTTGTCTTTGGAGTTTCTTAAGACGTTGGCTATTTTTTGGTCAGTGTTGAAGGCTGTCTTGATATTGTGTTTGCGGAGAATTTTGCTGATTTTATCTGTGGTGCCTTTGATGTAAGGGTGATGTAACCTCTAAACACAGACCCCCACCACCTACCTGGAAAAAAACCACCAATTCCAAAATAAAAGCCTCTCCCATTGGTGAAGAGATCCAGCAAAGAATCATCCCCAGAGAGAAATCTTCCAGATGCCCCAAACTCTTATGTTTGGTACGGGCATTTACCCAGTAAGGGTATGGCTAGGTGATGAGAGCTAAATAGCTTGAAATAGATCTATACTAGTCTCCCTTTATTTATTTATCAGCACAAATACAACACAAATATAACAAAGGCAACATTAAAAATATGGTTTTCTGCCTGGATGGTCCCCTGGAGTGAGCCGAAGGACAGAAAGGGAAAGCAGTGTGTTCGAGTCAGTTTTTTTTCCCCTTTGCAAAAAAATCAGTGCAAAAACTCAAACGGTGCAAATGAATACCACGCCTCTTTTGCTCTCCTAGGTCCCCTGCTCTCCCCCCTGACCATCTACTGCCCCAGCCAGGGTGAACTGAGGCACTGGCTCTACCACCTGGAGAAACAGATCAATTTAAGCGGAGGACGGCCAGATTTGCCCCTGGAGACTCAGGTGAAGATCTAGACGGGGACTGGGAGATCAGCCCAAACAGTGGCGCCAATGCCAGAGCTTGCAGATGGCATGGTTGGGCCATGCGGTGTTCCCTGAATCTAGGTTAAAGAGGGAGGAAGGAAGAAGAGAGAGACAAGGGAGGGAGGGAGGGAGGAAGTGAGTAGGGAGAGAAGAAGGGAGGGAAAGAGGGAGGGAGAAGGAGAAGAGAGGAAGGGAGGATGGGAGGAAGGGAGGGAGGGCAGACAGAAGGAAGGAGGGAGGGAGGGGGAGAGAAAGAAGAAAAAGAAAGGGGGAGGGAGGGAAGGTGGAAGGAAGAAAGGAAAGGAAGAAAGGAAGGAAGAAGAGAGACGGAGGAGGAAGGAAGGAAGTGAGTAGGGAGAGAAGAAGGAAGGGAAAGAGGGAGAAAGGGAAGGAGAAGAGAGGAAGGGAGGGAGGGAAGGAGGGCAGAACGAAGGAAGGAGTTAGGGAGGGAGAGAGAAAGAAGAAAAAGGGGAGGGAAGGAAGGAAGAAGGATAGAAGGAGGGAGGGAGGGAGGAAGAGTGAAAGGGGAGGGAAGAAGGGAGGGAAAGAGGGAGGAAGGGAAGAAGTGAAGGGAAGGAGAGCGGAAGGAAGGAAGCAGTTAGGCAGGGAGAAGGGGAGGGAGGAAGGAAGGAGAAGGAAAAGAAGCAAAGGGGGAGGGAGGAAGTGTCCACTTAAGACTTATTCTAAGTCTCTTAAGTGGAGAGGAGAAGGACGGGACGGTTGCTGTGATGATGAGATTTGCTCTCCTCCCTCCCCTTTTAGAGGGCCTGGACGCAGGGCCTGCTGGGCAAGGAGCAGCTGCGGTGGTCGATGCAAAACGCCCATGTGCAAGAATGGAAGGGCACCCAGCGCAAGTCCCTGGGCGACATCCTTTGTGTCTCCAAAGTCAAGTTGCAGCATTTACCTTTCCAGGTGCGGAGTCCTTCATAGGAGGAGGATTGGGAGGGAGGGAAGGAACAGGTTGAATGAATCTCAAATGGGAGGGACAGAAATGCCATTTTCTTTTGGGACAAAACAATATCTATCTATACCCCTGTTCTGCTCTGTTCTCTTTCTCTTTCTCTTTCTCTTTCTCTTCCCTTCCCTTCCCTTCTCATTATTCTAATTCTAATTCATTCCATTCCAATTCTTGTTCTATTCCATTTCTTATTCTTTTTTATTCTATTCTATTCCAATTCTAATTCATTCCACTCCATTTTAATTCCATTCTATTTTCTCTCCTCTCCTCTTCTCTTTCTTATTCTATTCTATTCTATTCTATTCTATTCTATTCTATTCTATTCTATTCTAATTTCTAATTCATTCCATTCCATTCTAATTCTTATTCTATTCTAATTTCTAATTCATTCCATTCTAATTCTAATTCTATTCTATTTCTTATTCTTTTTTATTCTTTTCTATTCCTATTCTAATTCTAACCCATTCCATTCTAATTCTTATTCTATTCTATTTCTTATTCTATTCTATCCTATCCTATCCCATCCTATTCTATTCTATCCCATCCCACCCCAATCCATACCTATACCTATTTCTGAAGTTTTCATTGAACAAGGAAATAATAACAATAATAAATCCATAGATACACAAATCCAGTCTAAACATCTAGCTGACTGTACAGCCAATAGTAATAATAATATTCTTTTTCAACAACCTCTGCATCCCGGTATGCAGATGGCGTGTCTCTTATTTATATGAAACACTGTCTTCTTTGACACCAACAGGAACAGCATCATCGCCTGTTGGTGCTCTATCCTTCTACCCTGGTTATTGTCTCTGAGGAATGTAACGGCCTCTACTTCAAGGTAAGACAAAATCCTTTGCTTTGCTCATAAGGTCACCGGGCTCAAGGTTGACTCAGCCTTCCATCCTTCCGAGATGGGTAAAATCAGGACCCAGATTGTTGGGGGGAAAAAGATGCTGACTCTGTAAACCGCTTAGAGAGGGCTGTAAAGCGGTATATAAGTCTAGGTGCTATTGCAAAGGGACGGAGGAGGAAGAAGGAAGGAAGGAAGGAAGGAAGGAAGGAAGGAAGGAAGGAAGGAAGGAAGGAAGGAAGGAAGGAAGGAGCCGTAGTGGCACAGTGGTTTAGAATGCAGTATTTGCAGGCTCACTCTGCCCACTGCCAGCAGTTCAATCCTAACCGACTGGCTCAAGGTTGACTCAGCCTTCCATCCTTCCAAGGTGGGTAAAATCAGGACCCAGATTGTTGGGGGGAAAAAGATGCTGACTCTGTAAACCGCTTAGAGAGGGCTGTAAAGCGGTATATAAGTCTAGGTGCTATTGCAAAGGGACGGAGGAGGAAGAAGGAAGGAAGGAAGGAAGGAAGGAAGGAAGGAAGGAAGGAAGGAAGGAAGGAAGGAAGGAAGGAAGGAAGGAAGGAAGGAAGGAGCTATGGTGGCACAGTGGTTTAGAATGCAGTATTTGCAGGCTCACTCTGCCCACTGCCAGCAGTTCAATCCTAACCGACTGGCTCAAGGTTGACTCAGCCTTCCATCCTTCCAAGGTGGGTAAAATTAGGGCTCAGGTTGTTGGGGGCAAGAGATGCTGACTCTGTAAACCACTTAGAGAGGGCTGTAAAAGCACTGGCAAAGCGGTATATAAGTCTAAATGCTATTGCAAAGGGAGGGAGGAGGAAGAAGGAAGAAAGGAAGGAAGGAAGGAAGGAAGGAAGGAAGGAAGGAAGGAAGGAAGGAAGGAAGGAGCCGTTGCGGCACAGTGGTTAGAATGCAGTATTTGCAGGCTCACTCTGCCCACTGCCAGCAGTTCAATCCTAACCGACTGGCTCAAGGTTGACTCAGCCTTCCATCCTTCCAAGGTCAGTAAAATGAAGGCCCAGATTGTTGGGGGGGGCAAGAGGCTGACTCTGTAAAACCACTTAATAAAGCATTGTGAAATGGTATATAAGTCTAAGTGCTATTGCTATTGTTATATTTCCCAAACTTTGGAAAGCATAGAATTGCAGTGAAATGGTCAGTGAAATGGCCGGCTGATAAATTTAATAAATAAAGTAAGTTTAATAAATGTACAGACGAGAAGAGTTTGCATGGGGAATTATTATTTTTTTCTCTTAAAGTTGCCTTTTTAACGGAATGACAAAATTGGGGGCCGTGTTGCAACTTTCAGGATATGTATACGGTGTTCTGAGCAGCCAAAGATAAATTGATCTTAAAATCAGTAGAATCCTAGAGGGATTATAGGGAGGGACCTAAGAGGACATCTATCCAACCCCCTTTCTCCCTCCCCCGGAAAACAGCTCTGAGCCTCTATTTAAAGATCTCCCCGGTTCAGGTGTCGGCCTGTTCCTGATGGGTTTAAAAAGCCCCGAGTTCGAATCCTGCCCAAGGACAACTTCACTCCCTCCTCTGTATGACGAGCAAAAAAACCCAAATGAAATAGAATAAGAAACAGAAATAGAATAACAGAGTTGGAAAGGGACCTTGGAGATCTTCTAGTCCAACCCCCTGCTTAGGCAGGAAACCCTACACCGCTTCAGACAAATGGATGTCCAATCTCTTCTTAAAAACTTCCAGTGTTGGAGCATTCACAACTTCTGGAGGCAGGCTGTTCCACTGATTAATTGTTCTAACTATCAGGACATTTCTCCTTTAGTTCTAAGTTGCTTCTCTCCTTGATTAGTTTCCACCCATTGCTTCTTGTCCTGCCCTATGGAGATTTTTCCAGCTTTAAAACCAGCTCGGTGGCTAACACCTTGAGCTTGTCGATCAGAAAGGTCGGCAGTTCGACGGTTCGAGTCCCTAGGGCCGTGTAACGGAGTGAGCTCCCGCTACTCGTCCCAGCTTCTGCAGTTCGAAAGCACGTAACAAATGCAAGTAGAAAAATAGGGACCACCTTTGGTGGGAAGGTCACAGCGTTCCGTGCGCCTTCAGCGTTGAGTCACGCCAGCCACATGACCACGGAGACGTCTTCGGACAGCGCTGGCTCTTCGGATTTGAAACAGAGATGAGCACCGCCCCCTAGAGTCAGGAACGACCAGCACATATGTGCGAGGGAAACCTTTACCCTTTGCTATAAGATGAGGCACAGATGAGACTCAACGTCACCAAGATAAACCTTCAAAAGTCCACTTGGGTTTGTGTTAACAAGCCGTGAAATCTGAACTGGGCTGTTCCCAGTTTATTTTAATTTCCGCCTCGCCCAGCTGAATCTTCAGCAGTATTTCGCACTGATTCCCATCTCAGCCGGTTCCTCCAGTGTGCACAGGAGGGTAGACCAACCCTTGGCACGGGGTGCCCTCACCGGAGGCTCTCCATGGGATGGAGAGCACCCTGTCCCTTTAAAAGGGAGCAGGGGAGGGAAATAAAGTAGCACCCCCGCTTCTTTCATTCTCCGGGAAAGCCGGAGATCTTGTCTGAATAGTTGTGGTTAGGAAGCTGTCAGCAGGGTGGTGGCCAGCCTGCAGCTGCCTTCCTTGAGGGGTGGCGCAAGAGTGGCTCGGCGGCCCAGCCCAAACGGTAGCCTAGTTCTCACGGAGCCGGCCAACCTATTTTTGAGTTGCAAGGTTGCAAAGCTGCAGGTGACTCAGCCCCCTGGCCGGACCGAAACGGGCGTCTCTGGAACGAGGAAGCAATGGATAAAAGGGTGGGGGGGGGCGCATGGCCCTTTTTGGAAAATGGGGGGGGGGGGGCAGGCAGTTTTCCTTCTCTTCCCTGCTGCTTCGTTGGTGCTATTTGGACTCATCTCGGATATAGAGGGGGGGAGGAGAGGGGGGTCTTAGAATAGAATAACAGAGTTGGAATGGAATGGGATAGGATAGGATAAGGTGGAACGGAACAGAACAGAACAGAACAGAATAGAATAGAATAGAATAGAATAGAATAGAATAGAATAGAATAGAATAAGGTGGAATGGAATGGAATAAAGTGGAATGGAATGGGATAAGATAGGATAGGATAGGATAGGGTAGAATAAGGAATGGAATGGAATAGAATGGAATAGAATAGAATAGAAGAATGGAATGGAATGGAATGGAATAAAGTGGAATGGAATGGGATAAGATAGGATAGGATAGGATAGGGTAGAATAAGGAATGGAATGGAATAGAATGGAATAGAATAGAATAGAAGAATGGAATGGAATGGAATGGAATAAAGTGGAATGGAATGGGATAAGATAGGATAGGATAGGATAGGATAGGATAGGGTAGAATAAGGAATGGAATGGAATAGAATAGAATAGAATAATAGAATGGAATGGAATGGAATGGAATAGAATAGAATAAGGTGGAATGGAATGGAATAAAGTGGAATGGAATGGAATAAAGTGGAATGGAATGGAATAAGATAGGATAGGATAGGATAGAATAAGGAATGGAATGGAATGGAATAGAATAGAATAAGGTGGAATGGAATGGAATAAAGTGGAATGGAATGGAATAAAATAGGATAGGATAGGATAGAAAATGGAATGGAATGGAATAGAATAGAATAAGGTGGAATGGAATGGAATAAAGTGGAATGGAATGGAATAAGATAGGATAGGATAGGATAGAATAAGAAATGGAATGGAATAGAATAGAATAGAATAAGGTGGAATGGAATGGAATGGAATAAAGTGGAATGGAATGGAATAAGATAGGATAGGATAGGATAGAATAAGGAATGGAATAGAATAGAATAGAATAAGGTGGAATGGAATGGAATGGAATAAAGTGGAATGGAATGGAATAAGATAGGATAGGACAGAATAAGAAATGGAATGGAATAGAATAGAATAGAATAAGGTGGAATGGAATGGAATAAAGTGGAATGGAATAAGATAGGATAGGATAGGATAGGATAGGATAGGATAGAATAAGGAATGGAATGGAATGGAATGGAATGCAGGATAGGATAGGATAAAATAGAATAAGATGGAATGGAATGGAATGGAATAGAATAGAGAATGGAATGGAATGGAATAGAATAGAAAATAGGAGTAAAATAGAATAGAAAATGGAATGGAATATAGGAGGATAGAATAAGGTGGAATGGAATAGAATAGAACAAAGTAGAATAGAATACACTAGGCCAGTAAAGAATTCTATTCTATTCTATTCCCGTTCCCATTCCCATTCCATTCTATTCCATTCCTTACAGTTGCCAAGGTTGGACACCTCTGCTTTAGATTTTTTCCCCTTGGACTCATCCTTCTGCACACAAATGCACACTCTTAATTTGTTCAGTTTGGGGGGGAGCAGGAGAGAACTTTGTTCCTTCCAGCTGAACATACACACACACACACACACACACACACACACACCTGAAAACCAGCCTCAACCCCATCTGCAAATTGCTGGAGAAGGGGAAAAGAGCCTTGCGGACTCTTGAAGGATTTGTAGCTGGTAAACTCCCGGAGGTATAAAGTTCTTTAGGTCATGGAAATTTTTCAAACCGGAGCATTAACTCTCAAAGCGTTGGCTTCAGACACAAGGATTTAAGTCAACAATCATCCAAACAGCCCTAGAATCTCTGCAGAGCGTCTCTTGAGAGTGGTTGGTTTTTAACTTTTAAAAACAAGGGAGTTGTGTAAGAATATGTCACAATATTGAGTTTTTCCTTAGATCCTGTCCAACTTCTCCAGGAGATGCACCGTTTTACAATAGTCCTCAACCTCCGGCCGTATCTTGGGACAGAATTCCCATTGCTAAGCAAAGCAATATTTATATCGCACTCAATCAGGGGACCTCAAACGATGGCCCCTGGGACGGATACGTGCAATGAAGGCTTGTGTTGCTGCAAAGAGTCTCCCCCTTCGGGGTCTTTTTGTGAGGGTCAGAGGGGGGCAGAAATCCTGACTTGGGGTCTCCTTCAGCCTCCTGGTGGGGGGCTTTGGGCGAAGGCTGGAGGGAAGAGCCGCTGGTGGCGAAGAGCCGGAGGGTCTCGTTCCAGTGGGGCTGCATCATGGCCTGGAACTGGCTGACCATCTCAGCCCACTGAGCCTCCAGGCGCCAGTCCTTGGCCTTACGCTCCCGCAGGTTTTCCCTCTGCTTGGAAAGCCTATGCTCCTAGTCCTCAGTGAGGTCCTTCTGCTGAGCCTCCTTCTCGGCCAGATCCAATTTGAACTGAGCTGTTTTGCCAACTCTTTTCTCCTGGGGGCTGCTTAGCTCCAGCAACTGCTTCCTGTTGGGGCCCTAAGGAGCCCGGGTGGGCAGGCGAGGAAGGGCTGGGAGGCAAGGCGCCCTTTGACGTGATTGACATCAAGTTGGCCACGCCCACTCAGTCACATGACCACCTGGCCACGCCCGCCCTGCCGGTCATTAGGCAGATCGTATTAGTGGTCCGGGGGATTTAAAATTATGAATTTAGTGGCCTCTGAGGTCCGAAAAGTTGGTGACCCTTGGACTAGATGACCTTTAAGGTTCCTTCCAACTCTGTTAATCCACCCTTGCTTCATCAGGCTGCGAAAAGGGGTTTGATTTTAGCTTCAAAAGTTGGATTTATGTGTTTACAGCTGGACAAGGCAGAACTGTGTAAAATCCATCCGAGTGAGTTTTGGTATTTCAAACAGGGTCTGATTATTTCCCCCCTCCTACAAACAGGGTGAATTGCCTCTGAATGCCATCCAGGTACAATTTGAGGAAAACCAGAAGACTGCTTTTTTAATAGAAGGTAAGTCCCTTGCTTACATGTAAACGTGTGTGTGTGTGTGTGTGTGTGTGTGTGTGTGTGTGCGTGTCTGTGTATTTGTGTATCAAGAGTTTGCGGGTAATCCTCGACATTCTGGGCCAGAATTTCCATGTCTAAGCAAGGAGATGGTTTAAAAGGAAGCCAGGCACAGTTTTACAACCCCTTTTTGGGGCCATGGTTGTTGCAGTCACTAAGTGAATCACATGGTCGTTAAGCGAATCCAGCTTCCCTTATTGACTTTGCTTGTCGGAAGCTGACTGGAAAGGTCACCAATGATGACCGGACACCTCTTCCATCACAGGGAGACTCTGAATCCAGCCACGGACTTCCCTCCATCTGCAAACCCCTCCCATCCTGGACATAAATTGTTTCAACTCCTAGCCTCAAAATGACACTTTAGGGCTCTGCACACCAGAACAACTAGACACAAGGACAGTTTTTCTCCCCCGAACGCCATCACTCTGCTAAACGACTAATTCCCACAACACTGTCAATAATTTACTAAAACTGTATTGCTATTATTATTCTCTTCCTTCCTAGTACCTATCTCTTCCCACTTATGGCTATAGCCATGTTGCCTTGTATCTTTACAATTTATATTGTTTTTATTTGTTCTCTAGTAAGATTTGGTTGCTTATTAGTAACCCATGACTATCACTAAGTGTTGTATCTTATGATTCTTGATGTATGCATTCTCTTTTATTTTTCTTTATTTACACTGAGGGCATATGCACTAAAGACAAATTCCTTATGTGTCCAATCACACTTGGCCAATAAAGAATTCTATTCTATTCTATATTCTATATTCCATTCCATTCTACTCTGTATTCTATTCTATTCTATTCTACTCTACTCTACTCTACTCTAATTCTCTTCTCTTCTGTAGTCTATTCTACTCTACCCTATTTAATTCTCTTCTCTTCTCTTATACTCTACTCTACTACTCTTCTCTTCTAATTCTCTTCTCTTCTGTAGTCTAGTCTACTCTATTTAATTCTCTTCTCTTATACTCTACTCTACTACTCTTCTCTTCTAATTCTCTTCTCTTCTGTAGTCTAGTCTACTCTATTTAATTCTCTTCTCTTATACTCTACTCTAATTCTCTTCTCTTCTAATCCTCTTCTCTTCTGTAGTCTACTCTACTCTATTTAATTCTCTTCTCTTATACTCTACTCTAATTCTGTTCTCTTCTAATTCTCTTCTCTTCTGTAGTCTACTCTATTTAATTCTCTTCTCTTATACTCTACTCTAATTCTCTTCTCTTCTGTAGTCTACTCTACTCTATTTAATTCTCTTCTCTTATACTCTACTCTAATTCTCTTCTCTTCTAATTCTCTTCTCTTCTGTAGTCTACTCTACTCTATTTAATTCTCTTCTCTTATACTCTACTCTAATTCTCTTCTCTTCTAATTCTCTTCTCTTCTGTAGTCTACTCTACTCTATTTAATTCTCTTCTCTTATACTCTACTCTAATTCTCTTCTCTTCTAATCCTCTTCTCTTCTGTAGTCTACTCTACTCTATTTAATTCTCTTCTCTTATACTCTACTCTAATTCTGTTCTCTTCTAATTCTCTTCTCTTCTGTAGTCTACTCTATTTAATTCTCTTCTCTTATACTCTACTCTAATTCTCTTCTCTTCTGTAGTCTACTCTACTCTATTTAATTCTCTTCTCTTATACTCTACTCTAATTCTCTTCTCTTCTAATTCTCTTCTCTTCTGTAGTCTACTCTACTCTATTTAATTCTCTTCTCTTATACTCTACTCTAATTCTCTTCTCTTCTAATTCTCTTCTCTTCTGTAGTCTACTCTACTCTATTTAATTCTCTTCTCTTATACTCTACTCTAATTCTCTTCTCTTCTAATTCTCTTCTCTTCTGTAGTCTAGTCTACTCTATTTAATTCTCTTCTCTTATACTCTACTCTAATTCTCTTCTCTTCTAATTCTCTTCTCTTCTGTAGTCTAGTCTACTCTATTTAATTCTCTTCTCTTATACTCTACTCTAATTCTCTTCTCTTCTAATTCTCTTCTCTTCTGTAGTCTACTCTACTCTATTTAATTCTCTTCTCTTATACTCTACTCTAATTCTCTTCTCTTCTAATTCTCTTCTCTTCTGTAGTCTACTCTACTCTATTTAATTCTCTTCTCTTATACTCTACTCTAATTCTCTTCTCTTCTAATTCTCTTCTCTTCTGTAGTCTACTCTACTCTATTTAATTCTCTTCTCTTATACTCTACTCTAATTCTCTTCTCTTCTAATTCTCTTCTCTTCTGTAGTCTACTCTACTCTATTTAATTCTCTTCTCTTATACTCTACTCTAATTCTCTTCTCTTCTAATTCTCTTCTCTTCTGTAGTCTACTCTATTTAATTCTCTTCTCTTATACTCTACTCTAATTCTCTTCTCTTCTAATTCTCTTCTCTTCTGTAGTCTAGTCTACTCTATTTAATTCTCTTCTCTTATACTCTACTCTAATTCTCTTCTCTTCTAATTCTCTTCTCTTCTGTAGTCTAGTCTACTCTATTTAATTCTCTTCTCTTATACTCTACTCTAATTCTCTTCTCTTCTAATTCTCTTCTCTTCTGTAGTCTACTCTACTCTATTTAATTCTCTTCTCTTATACTCTACTCTAATTCTCTTCTCTTCTAATTCTCTTCTCTTCTGTAGTCTACTCTACTCTATTTAATTCTCTTCTCTTATACTCTACTCTAATTCTCTTCTCTTCTAATTCTCTTCTCTTCTGTAGTCTACTCTACTCTATTTAATTCTCTTCTCTTATACTCTACTCTAATTCTCTTCTCTTCTAATTCTCTTCTCTTCTGTAGTCTACTCTACTCTATTTAATTCTCTTCTCTTATACTCTACTCTAATTCTCTTCTCTTCTAATTCTCTTCTCTTCTGTAGTCTAGTCTACTCTATTTAATTCTCTTCTCTTATACTCTACTCTAATTCTCTTCTCTTCTAATTCTCTTCTCTTCTGTAGTCTAGTCTACTCTATTTAATTCTCTTCTCTTATACTCTACTCTAATTCTCTTCTCTTCTAATTCTCTTCTCTTCTGTAGTCTAGTCTACTCTATTTAATTCTCTTCTCTTATACTCTACTCTAATTCTCTTCTCTTCTAATTCTCTTCTCTTCTGTAGTCTACTCTACTCTATTTAATTCTCTTCTCTTATACTCTACTCTAATTCTCTTCTCTTCTAATTCTCTTCTCTTCTGTAGTCTACTCTACTCTATTTAATTCTCTTCTCTTATACTCTACTCTAATTCTCTTCTCTTCTAATTCTCTTCTCTTCTGTAGTCTAGTCTACTCTATTTAATTCTCTTCTCTTATACTCTACTCTAATTCTCTTCTCTTCTAATTCTCTTCTCTTCTGTAGTCTAGTCTACTCTATTTAATTCTCTTCTCTTATACTCTACTCTAATTCTCTTCTCTTCTAATTCTTCTGTAGTCTAGTCTACTCTATTTAATTCTCTTCTCTTCTATTATATATTCTATATTCCATTCCATTCTACTCACCATTCTATTCTATTCCTATTCCTATTCTTATTCCTATTCTATTAAAAAGAGACAAGGGATGGGGAAGATTCTGAAGGATCACTTCCTATTCAAAGATCCCAATTTAAAAACAACCGCTCCATTTGGTTATGAACAAGACGTGATCTCTTATTTTTTTCTAGGCCGGCTAATCAACTCCATCCGTGTGATTTGCTCCAGCTACGAAGACTACCAAGAGTGGTTATACTGCCTTAAAACCGCTCAGTTCCGCCATGCGGATTCTTCCCTCTCTGGATCAGAGAGTTTCTCTGGGTTGAAGCCTTCTCACCTGGCACAGGTAAGGTGCTGTTACCTGTGTTGGCTTATAACACAATCCTGCATTATGTGTTTGAGGAGAACGGCTCTTTGTTTCCTTGCTTAAAAGCTCTTCCTACTAATAACTCTGCCCAAGAGACGTGGATAAGCCAATTCCTCTTAACCCAGAGAGAACTAAGGACATACAATGACATCATTTATTCAAAATCACAAATACACCGTCTTTGGGCTTATTGTGTGGGTCGGACAGGGAAAACATTTCAAAGCTCAATTTAGGTCAATTCCCAACAGCAGAAGGAGAATTATTTTGGCCTACCACGGTTGTGGCCCACACAGGATACTGCAAAATCTCCATTCCCTCCCCATTCCAGGGGAAAGATTCTGTAAAATCCCCATTCCCTCCCCACTTCAGGGGAAGGATATTGCAAAATCCCCATTTCCTTCCCACTCCAGGGGAAGGAGACTGCAAAATCCCCATTCCCTTCATATTCCAGGGGAAGGATACTGCAAAATCCCCATTCCCTCCCCACTCCAGGGGAAGGATACTGCAAAATCTCTATTCCCTCCCCACTTCAGGGGAAGGATACTGCAAAATCCCCTTTCCCTCCTCACTCCAGGGGAAGGATACTGCAAAATCTCCATTCCCTCCCCACTCCAGGGGAATGATACTGCAAATTCTCCATTCCCTCCCCACTCCAGGGGAAGGATACTGCAAAATCTCCATTCCCTCCCCACTCCAGGGGAAGGGTACTGCAAAATCCCCATTCCCTCCCCACTCCAGGTGAAGGGTACTGCAAAATCCCCATTCCCACCCCACTCTGGGACCAGCCAGATGTGGCATTTTC
This sequence comes from Natrix helvetica, assembly GCF_964273705.1. Lineage (NCBI taxonomy): Eukaryota > Metazoa > Chordata > Lepidosauria > Squamata > Natricidae > Natrix > Natrix helvetica. Next base: position 148,185,943 of record NC_138551.1, read on the forward strand.
TCCGGTTCTCCAAACTACTCAAAATTTCCGCTACTGGTTCTCCAGAACCTGTCAGAACCTGCTGGATTTAACCCCTGCCCTTAACATCTCGCTCTTCTTCCTCATTCTTTGAAGGCTATGATTGCATTCTTTCAACGTGCCAATCATTCAAGGGTCTTTGATCTTCTGTTACCCCCCCACCCCCACCCACCAATTCCTATTTTAATTTCTTGCTTGGTTTAGTTTTCAGGAAGCGGAAGAGGGTCACTCACCTCGGAGGGCAGAACGAATTCCTGGGCTTCTGCCGGGAAGGGGGCTACGTCCACCCACCACTCCCAAACCAGTACAGTTTCTTTCTCCGAGAGACAATCGGTCGATGCGATGCCGGAGAATCGGTTAGCTGAAAGCTCTCTGCCACAACCAGTTTGTGTAAGTCGGGGGTTCGAAAATTGGGTGGTGGGCTTGATGGGCGGCTTCAAGCGGCAGCGCCAACTCCATGGGGTCTGTGGGAAGGGGGGGGGGAAAGTCAAGTAGTTTTGCATTCAAGCTTGCATTCCTTGGTTGATCCTTGTCTTCCCTGTAGAGCCCATCCACTATCAAGCATTCCTCTTCAACATTTATTATTTATTTATTTATTTATTTATTTATTTATTTATTTATTTATTTATTTATTTATTTCGATTTATCAGTCGCCCCCCTCTCCGCAAAGGGACTCAGGGCGGCGTACAATTAAATCAAAATACAAGTGTGGCATGGAGGAGGTGACATCAATATTGACAATCAAATACATATGAAAGCCACTAAGTTCAAATAAATAACAATCAATTAAAACAATTAAAACAGTTAAAAACCCCAAGATTTACGTATAAAATATTAAAATTGCCAGGGAGGTTAGAAAGTTCTAGTTAAGCCAGGCCGGCTAGTTGGAACAGGTGGGTCTTGAGTTTCGTGCGGAAGGAGCGGAGATCGGTCGTTGTCCTGATATCTGGGGGGAGGTCATTCCAAAGGGCTGGGCCCATCACAGAGAAGGCCCTATTCCTGGGCGCCGCCCTCTGACACTGCCTGGTGGACGGCACCCGGAGGAGTCCCTCTCTGTGAGAGCGGATTGGTCGCAGGGATGTATTTTGAGGGCAGCTTAATTTTAAAAACTAGGCAGTGGAAGCGGGTAGAGGTGGGAGGAATACTTAGATTGGAGATCCAAGAAACAGACATAGACAGAGATTAAAGAGAGGAATTTGGGAGGCAAGTCAAAAAAAAAAAAAGAGCATAGCAAAGTATTGAAGCGGGCAAGAGAAGATGGATAGGTGATTTTATTGTATATTGTTGTTTTGATTTGCTTTTAGTTAATGTCCATACATAGGCACAGATTGGGAGAATCTGACCTGAATAACCTTCTCACTGAATGTCCCAAAGGTGCTTCTTTTTTTTTTCAAGAGGCAACTGGACTTTCCGGTTTTTCTTTGGAGACATTTCGCTTCTCATCCAAGAAGCTTCTTCGGCTCTGACTGGATGGCGAGGAATGGAAGGATTTATGAGCTGAAGAAGCTTCTTGGATGAGAAGCGAAACGTCTTCAAAAGAAAAAAAAACCCCAGAAAGTCCAGTTTGAACTGTGGGGTCCTTAGAGCGCTTTGAGTTTGATGCTCTTCTTCCAGACGTTTCATAACCAAACTAGGTAATGTCATCAGGGCATTGATTTATTTTTCTGCTCGGGGAGACATATCCGGGGTTCTTAATGTTGTGGCCCGCCAGTGGAGTTGGTGGCAGATTCGGACAGTGAGGAGGTTGGGGAGGAAGATGGGCCAGTCCTGGAGTCTGGAGAAGGCTCTGAGGAGGGCTCTGTGTCGGAGGCAGAGAGGGGGCCAGGGCTGTCTGACAGTTATCAGCTGCCTTCGGAGTCAGACATCTGTGAGGCAGAAGAACAGCTGGAGCCTGTTCCCAGTGTGAGTGGCCAGACGAAGGGAACAGCTAAAGAACAGGGGTCGACTTGGGAGTAAGGCCACAGGTGGACAGTGAATGGCCCCTCCCAGAGGAAACAAAAGAGGAGCGAAAGGGGAGTGGAGTTTGCAGGAGGCCATTAGTTCAATTCATTCGGGTGAAGATCTTTTCCTGATTCCTTGTCAAGTAATTGCTGCTACAGCATGGCGTTTGGAAGATATCGGCCTGCAGCTCTCCAAGCCTGATAAGGTCTGTGGTTGTCAATTCGCCCTTGAAAGACTGTTTGCCAGGACTTGGCTGGATGTGAATGAGAGGAATTCACCTTCTCTTCATCGAAAGGGGTTTTGTCGGGATAAGGAGTCTGCTTCGTGACTTGGTGAAGCCTAAGTCAGAATACTTAAATTGCGTCTCTCCTCTTGTTGCAGTGCTCGGGAAAGCGAGAGGCGGGGATGCCGAAAGCCGAGGGGCTGAAAAGAAAGGGGAGTTCCCGAAAGTCCAAAGGGAAGGGTGTCCCGCCACCTCAGCAGCCCCCAAGCCACCGGGAGGACCTCGAAAAGAAAAGCTCTGTCCCGCTCATCTCGAAGCACCCGCGTGGAGAAGGCGTCTCCCCCGTGTACAATGAGCCGTACTCGGTACCACCGCAACAGGAACATCCTGCGGTCCGCCCGCTGCACCTGGACTTAAACAATGTACGAGCAGCGGAGGATCATCGCAGGGTTTGGGAGCCCTGCTTAGTGGGCCTGGGGTTGAGCCCGATGGGTTGAGGAACATCTGGAATGGCCCTGCAAGTGACCTTCACAGCTGGATTTCTCATCCAATGAACCTTTTCTTTTGTCCCTTCTGCAGCTGAAGCCATGGAACGTGCCGAGAAGTCAGACCTGCCCTGCTCCCCAAACCCTGGAAAATATCTCTCTGTCGTCTTCCCCCATGTATGCTGACCCCTATACGCCCAATTCCCCCTCCTCGCACGGGGCTGCAGGCTCCTACTTCCTAGAGGTGAGTGGGTCCAAGTAAGCCAGGGGTGTCCAACACAATTTCATTGAGGGATGCACCAGGGCTCTGGTTGACCTGGGAGGCTGAGCGGGCATGGCCAGCTGGGTGGGTGTGGTGGGCTGGATGGGCATGGCCAGCTTGACAGCACTCACTGGGCGTGGTGACTGGGTGGGTGTGGCCGACTGGGTGGGCATGGTCAGCTTGACGCCACTAACTGGGTGTGACTGACTGGGTGGGCGTGACTGACTGGGTGGGTGTGGTGGACTGGATGGGCATGGCCAGCTTGACACCACTCACTGGGCGTGGTGACTGGGTGGGTGTGGCCAACTGGGTGGGCATGGTCAGCTTGATGCCACTAACTGGGCGTGGCTGACGGTGGGCGTGGTGACTGGGTGGGTGTGGCCAACTGGATGGGCGTGCCCAGCTTGACACTACTCACTGGGCATGGCCAACCTGGTGGGTGTGGCCAACTGGATGGGCGGGACCGAAGCGACATGGGCCAACCCCTTAAAATTTCCGGGATGACTCCACAGGCCGGATCCGACCACATCAGGAGCCAGATCTGGCCCCTGGATCTTGTGTTTGACCCCCAGATGTAAGCAGAGGGTAGGGCATACAAGGAGGATCATGATGATGATTTTCTTCCTCTTCCTCTTCTTTCTCCTCCTCTTCTTTTTCCTCCTCTTTCTCTTCCTTCCTCCTCCTCTTCCTCCTCTTCCTCTCCCCTTCCTCGCTCCCTCTTTCTCTTCCTCCTCTTACTTTCTCCTCCGTCTTCTCCTTCTTCTTCTTCTTCTCCTCCTTCTCTCCTTCTCTCCTCCTTCCCACTCCCTCCTCTTCTTCTTCCTCTTTTTCTCTTCCTCCTCTTCCTTCCTCCTCTTCCTTCCTCCTCCTCCTTCCCCTCCTTGTCCTTCTTCCCCTCCTCCTCCTCTCCTCCTTTCCCATCCCTCCTCTTCCTCCTCCTCCTCTTCCTTCTTCCTTCTCCTCTTCCTCTCCCTTCCATCCCTCTTTTTTCTCTTCCTCCTCTTCCTCTTCCTCCTCTTCCTCCTTCCCCTCCTTGTCCTTCTCCTCCTCCTCCTCCTCCTCTCCTCCTTCCCCATCCCTCCTCTTCTTTCTTTCTCTTCCTCCTCTTCCTCCTCCTCTTCCTCTCCCCTTCCTCCCTCCCTCTTTTTTCTCTTCTTCCTCTTACTCTTCCTCCTCCTCCTCCCTCTCCTTGTCCTTCTCCTCCTCCTCCTCTCCTCCTTCCCCTTCCATCCTCTTCTTTCTCCTCCTCCTTCTCCCTCCTTCTCCCCTTCCTCATCCTCTTCCTCCTCCCCTTCCTTCCCACCTTCACAGCTTGGTGGGAGGTGTCACGGGCCATCCACTGTGGAGCACCAGAATGGCTACCCGGCCGTGCCAGTCTCCGTTCCCATCTGCCATCATCCCCTGGGGTGGAAGAGCTTTCAACCTTCCTGTGGGAAGCACTGGCGAGAACAAGGACTTGCACCGACAGGCAACGCTTCGGCCCCAGCCTTTCATTTTGCTACAGAACCTGCCCCAGATGTCCATTATTTGACCACGGTGAGTGCCGCGCAAAATCTTCCGAAGAGATTTGGTCCTTACCCCACTTCGGGGCGGGCTGGGGATGGAATCCGGAGACAAAACTGTCCTGTGGGTTTCATAGCTCTCAACTCCTTCTTTTGTCTTCCCCCACCTGCCGACAGAGCACCACGTCAGGAGAGGGCCTTCGGATGCGTTCCTTACCGACATCAGGTGAGTCTCTTCTGACCGAGGCTTCCCGAGAGCAGGAAGCAAACTCCTTGTCCTGAGAAAAAACCCTGTTCTTAATTGACTGTGAATTCTGCTCATTCACATCCAGCAAAGTCTTTCGAGGGAGGATTTACGGTCACAGACCTTACAATAATACAATACAATACAATAATACAATACAATAATACAATAATACAATAATAATATACAAACCTTATCTGGCTTGGAGAGCTGCCATGCCGATCTTTGCAGAACTTGGCCAGGAGTCTCGGAGAGTCACCAACCAATGAAGAGCACTAATTGTCTCCTGCAAACTCCACTCCCCTTTCGCTCCTCTTTTATTTCCTTTGGGAGGGGCCATTCATCATCCACCTGTTGCCTTCCTCCCAAGTACATATAGACAATAGCAGAGTTGGAAGGGACCTTGGAGGTCGTCTAGTCCAACCCCCTGCCTAGGCAGGAAACCCTATACCATTTCAGACAAATGGCTATCCAACATCTTCTTAAGAACTTCCTATGTTGGGGCATTCACAGCTGGAGGCAAGTTGTCCCACTGATTAATTGTTCTCACTGTCAGGAAATTTCTCCTCAGTTCTAAGTTGCTTCTCTCCTTGATTAGTTTCCACCCATTGCTTCTTGTCATGCCCTCAGGTGCTTTGGAGAATAGCTTGACTCCCTCTTCTTTGGGGCAACCCCTGAGATACTGGAAGACTGCTATCATGTCTCCTCTAGTCCTTCTTGTCATCAAACTAGACATACCCAGTTCCTGCAACTGTTCTTCGTATGTTTTATCCTCCAGCCCCCTAATCCTCTTGGTTGCTCTTCTCTTCGCTTCTCTTTTCCAGATGAAAATCTCCAGGACTACAACCTGCCTGAAACAGGAGGGGAGACGCTCGACTCGACGTACCACGACTACGCAGAGCTGCAGAGCTTCCACGAGGACTACAGCTACGACAACATCTGGGATACAGAGGTGAAGAAGCCACCTAACTCCAGCCAGGAGATCTACGACTGCTAAGGGAGGCGTCCCATCCTCCACCTAAGCAGGAAGAACTACAGGAGGAAGGAAACTAGGCTCTGTTTTTATAGTGCAAAGATTGTGGATGATGGATTTCCAGAGCCCAGGATCCTTTCGGCTGCTTTTGGATTCCTTGTTCTAATTCCTGTTGCTTGACTTCGGCTTGTGGTGCTATGAAAAACTTCTGAGAAAATGGAACTGGAATTCTTCCATCCACTAATCCGTTGTGTATCGACACAGAGATGGCACTCTGTGGTTGTCATGAAGAAAACTGCACATTCTGTGGAGTCAAAACCAGTCTGGATTTTTGTGTGACGTCGATAGATTTTTTTCAATTCATCCCCAACAGCAAAAAAATAAAATAAAACCCTCCCATCCTACTTGATTCCTTTGCAATAACAGTTAGCAAGTAGGATGGGGAGGTGTTTCTTTTTGCTATTTGGACACAGACAAATCTCCAAATGTCCTCAACGACCCTCTAAAAAGGATGCAAATGACCAGCAGTCTGCAAGTGGCTAAGATGCTGAGCATGTCGATCTGAAAAGGTGGGCAGTTTGGCGGTTCGAATCCCTAGCGCCGCGTAACGGAGTGAGCTCCCGTGACTTTGTCCCAGCTTCTGCCAACCTAGCAGTTCGAAAGCACGTAAAAAATGCAAGTAGAAAAATAGGAACCACATTTTGGTGGGAAGGGAACAGCGTTCCGTGCGCCTTCGGGAGTTGAATCATGCCGGTCACATGACCACTGAGACGTCTTCGGACAGCGCTGGCTCTTCGGCTTTGAAACGGAGATGAGCACCGCCCCCTAGAGTCGGGAACGACCAGCCTATATGTGCGAGGAGAAACATTACTTTACCTTTTACGTTTGCAAATGCAAAGCTGTTTTTTTTTTTAAAGCTGCCATTCCATCGGGTTGAAGACTTGGATTCTAAAAATGGATTTGATTTGACTCTCCTGCAGATTTGCAATTTTGAGGTGGCTTGTTAACGACAACGACAACAACAACAACAACAGCGCACAGACACACACACACCCAAAGCAAACAAGTATAAGACATCCTTCTCCGGCTGCAAATATATATATATTTGCTAGCTCAAAGCACAGCTGTTACGAAGCTTTGCAAAGAGACTGCATTGCTGACGATTGTGACTCAGGGATAACATGAGGATACCTTTAGACAATTCTAGAGTCAACGGCTCGATCAGTAACGGAGCGTGGGGTTGCGTGCCCAGGAATGGCAGCCAGTTCTTACTCCCTGTACGCTTTTTTCAAGAAGACTTATTTTTCCAGCCGAATCCTCTCTGCCTTTTGGTATCTGTCCTTAAGGGAGGGAGTTTTGCACGCCTTCGGATGGAGAAATATTTTGCCTTGTGAAAGCTGGGGCTATTTTCCTGTGAGTGTGCAACACCCAGGGCCTATCACAACCTTGCTTGCTCTTCTGGGGAGGGACGGGGACACAGTTGCATTCTCCTCTGCTGATGGTTATCCTTTTTTTTTTTGAAACACGCGGCTTTTGTTGGTTACCATTTAAATAATAGTAATAGTAACAACGCTGCTTGCAAACTGCTTGGAGAAGCAGCGAAAGGCTTCCTGTGGGCTGGAAGAGAAGATTGTAAGGAGGAGAGGGGAGAGGGGAAGAACTGGTTGATTGTTTCAAGCATCGGGAGTATTGCAAAGGGAAGATTCTCTAGGACTCACATTAGTTGTGTGAATTACGTTGTGTTTGTTGTTATTTACTCTTCTTTGCTTTTATAGCCCATGGTTCCTTGAAGAAACCAATTTGATGGCATCTGCCATCTTTCTTCCTCCCTTCCATCCTTCCTTTCCTCCTTCCTTCATTCCCCTTCTTCCTTCCATCCTTCCTTCCATCCTCCCCATCTTCCTTCGTTCCCTTCCTTCCTTCTCCCTTTCTTCCCCATCTTCCTTCCTTCGTTCATTCGTTCATTCCCTTCCTTCTCTTCCTTCTCTCCTTCCTTCATTCCCCATCTTCTGTTAATCCTTTGTTCCCTTCCTTCCTTCCTTCCTTCCTTCCTTCCTCCATCTTCCTTCCTTCCTTCGTTCCCCATCTTTCTTCCTCCCTTCCATCCTTCCTTTCCTCTTTCCTTCATTTCCCTTCTTCATTCCTTCCATCCTTTCTGTCTTCCATCCTTTCTGTCTTCCTTCATTCCCCTTCTTCCTTCCATCCTTCCATCCTTCCTTCCTCCCCCATCTTCCTTCGTTCCCTTCCTTCCTTCTCCCTTTCTTCCCCATCTTCCTTCCTTCGTTCATTCGTTCATTCCCTTCCTTCTCTTCCTTCTCTCCTTCCTTCCTTCATTCCCCATCTTCTGTTAATCCTTCCTTTGTTCCCTTCCTTCCTTCCTTCTCCATCTTCCTTCCTTCCTTCGTTCCCCATCTTTCTTCCTCCCTTCCATCCTTCCTTTCCTCTTTCCTTCATTCCTTCTTCATTCCTTCCATCATTTCTGTCTTCCTTCCTTCTTTCCTTTCCTCCTTCCTTCTTTCCCCTTCTTCCTTCCATCCATCCTTCCTTCCTATCTTCCTTCCTCCCTCATCTTCCTTCGTTCCCTTCCTTCCTTCTCCCTTCCTTCCCCATCTTCCTTCCTTCCTTCGTTCATTCCTTCATTCCCTTCCTTCTCTCCTTCTTTCCTCCTTCCTTCCTTCCCCATCTTCTGTCCATCCTTCCTTTGTTCCCTTCCTTCCTCCCTTCCTTCCTTCCTCCTCCATCTTCCTTCCTTCCTTCCTCTCTCCCTCCCTCCATCCATCCATCCATTATCATCTCTTTCTCTCCCCCCCCTCTCTTTTGTCTTTCCTTCTTTCCCTCCTCCCTTCCTCCTTTTCCTCTTCTGAATAATTTCATCTGATCGGTTCAGGCAGGAGACACAATTCTAATTCATTTCAATAACTTTCGGTGTTGCTATGGGCTGGGAGAACCTATGGTTTACTTTTGTTACTTGAATTTAAAATATAAAAAATATATATATACCGTTCAACCGCCAATATTGAGTGAAGTTTACAGGAGAGTTCTTTTTTTTTTTTTTTGGCTTTGTCTGATATTCTATTTAATAAGCAATTCAACGTGTTGGCTTGCGGCAAGGGGAAGGGATTTTTTTCCTAAAGAAATTATTTAATTTAGTCCATAACGAAACAAGGTTTGACACCAACTGCTTCTTGATGACTGTTGAATTAGGGCGGCGGGGAAAATTGGTTGTGGCTGTAATTTCAATCCCAGGGTTGTTTGTTGTTGTTGTTGTTGTTGTACTTTTGAGATGTGTGTTTGTGTCTGAGTCGAGGGCTTTAACGTAAAGCGCAAACCGTAAAGTGACATTGGATCTCACAATACCGTGGCTCAGGTTGCGATTTGTGTTGCAGCGATGTTAAGACAATCCTTGGCGCAGATTTTGTGTGCGTGGGAATGTGGCTCGGTGTGTAAGGAGGGGGGAAATGGGGAGTTGTACAGCAGTGACACTGTTCCTTTGCCGATTTCTTTGAAGACCCCCTAAATAAAGTTAATATAATGATGTGTGCCTGTTTTGTTTTTGGTTTTTTTGCTTAAAGATAGACATAACGAAAAACAAATACATTTTTTTCAGGCTAGCTAAGACAACTGATCCCAAACTAGAAGCTAATTGAGGAAAGGGGCAGCTGGGGGAAGAAATTTCTTGGATGAGGAGAGAAATGTTTTCAAAGAGGGGAAACACCAAGAAATTCCAGCTGTCTTTTGGAGGAAGAAAAAATCAACTTTGGGTTGTAACTTCTCAAATTGCTTCCCAATTTTTTTTGGGGGGAGGGGGGGTAGCCTGTTTTCTTTGCAGGATCCTCACCAATGGTGAAATTCAATTTTTTTACTACCGGTTCTGTGGGCATGGCTTGGTGGGCGTGGCTTGGTGGGCCTAGCAGGGGAAGGATACTGCAAAATCCCCATTCCCTCCCCACTCCAGGGGAAGGATACTACAAAATCTCCATTCCCTCCCCACTCCAGGGGAAGGATACTGCAAAATCTCCATTCCCTCCCCACTCCAGGGGAAGGATACTGTAAAATCTCCATTCCCTCCCCACTCCAGGGGAAGGATACTACAAAATCTCCATTCCCTCCCCACTCCAGGGGAAGGATACTGCAAAATCTCCATTCCTGTCCCCCTCCAGGGGAAGGATACTGCAAAATCCCCATTCCCTCCCCAGTCCAGGGGAAGGATACTACAAAATCTCCATTCCCTCCCCACTCCAGGGGAAGGATACTACAAAATCCCCATTCCCTCCCCACTCCAGGGGAAGGATACTGCAAAATCTCCATTCCTGTCCCCCTCCAGGGGAAGGATACTGCAAAATCCCCATTCCCTCCCCACTCCAGGGGAAGGATACTACAAAATCTCCATTCCTGTCCCCCTCCAGGGGAAGGATACTACAAAATCCCCATTCCCTCCCCACTCCAGGGGAAGGATACTGCAAAATCTCCATTCCTGTCCCCCTCCAGGGGAAGGATACTGCAAAATCCCCATTCCCTCCCCACTCCAGGGGAAGGATACTACAAAATCTCCATTCCTGTCCCCCTCCAGGGGAAGGATACTGCAAAATCCCCATTCCCTCCCCACTCCAGGGGAAGGATACTACAAAATCCCCATTCCCTCCCCACTCCAGGGGAAGGATACTACAAAATCTCCATTCCCTCCCTACTCCAGGGGAAGGATACTGCAAAATCCCCATTCCCTCCCCACTCCAGGGGAAGGATACTACAAAATCTCCATTCCCTCCCCACTCCAGGGGAAGGATACTACAAAATCCCCATTCCCTCCCCACTCCAGGGGAAGGATACTGCAAAATCTCCATTCCTGTCCCCCTCCAGGGGAAGGATACTGCAAAATCCCCATTCCCTCCCCACTCCAGGGGAAGGATACTACAAAATCTCCATTCCTGTCCCCCTCCAGGGGAAGGATACTGCAAAATCCCCATTCCCTCCCCACTCCAGGGGAAGGATACTACAAAATCTCCATTCCTGTCCCCCTCCAGGGGAAGGATACTGCAAAATCCCCATTCCCTCCCCACTCCAGGGGAAGGATACTACAAAATCTCCATTCCCTCCCCACTCCAAGGGGAAGGATACTGCAAAATCCCCATTCCCTCCCCACACCAGGGGAAGGATACTGCAAAATCCCCATTCCCTCTCCACTCCAGGGGAAGGATACTGCAAAATCCCCATTCCCTCCCCACTCCAAGGGGAAGGATACTGCAAAATCCCCATTCCCTCCCCACTCCAGGGGAAGGATACTACAAAATCTCCATTCCCTCCCCACTCCAAGGGGAAGGATACTGCAAAATCCCCATTCCCTCCCCACACCAGGGGAAGGATACTGCAAAATCCCCATTCCCACCACACTCCAGGGGGAGGATACTGCAAAATCCCCATTCTCTCCCCACTCCAGGGGAAGGATACTGCAAAATTTCCATTCCCTCCCCACTCCAGGGGAAGGATATTGCAAAATCCCCATTCCCTCCCCACTCCAGAGGAAGGATACTGCAAAATCCCCATTCCCTCCCCACTCCAGGGGAAGGATACTGCAAAATCTCAATTCCCTCCCCACTCCAGGGGAAGGATACTGCAAAATTTCCATTCCCTCCCCACTCCAGGGGAAGGATACTGCAAAATTTCCATTCCCTCCCCACTCCAGGGGAAGGATACTGCAAAATTTCCATTCCCTCCCCACTCTGGGGCCAGTCGAGTATCCTTCCCCTACAGTGGGGAGGGAATGGGGATTTTGCAGTATCCTTCCCCTGGAGTATCCTTCCCCTGCCACGCCCACCAAGCCACACCCACAGAACTACTGATGAAGGCCCTTGGAATGGGGTGGGAGTAGGAACGGATTGCCAGAGGGGGAAAAAATTGCAGACTACAGGAAACATTTGCACCATTCAGGTGACTCTGAGGACAAAGACAAACCTCCAAGTGGCCTCAACGACCCTCTCAAAAGGATGCAAATGACCAGCGGTCTGCAAGGAGTATCCATCCTTCCCTTCCCCGCCATCCAATCAGAGCTGAAGAAACTTCTTGGATGAGACGCGAAACGCCTTCAGAAGAAAGTTATTTTCTCCACCTTAAAACATTCCCCCATTCATAGTTGCTAACAAGAAGGCCTGTCCGTGTTTCTTCCTTTGCTCTTTCTCGTTAGCTCTCTCCCGGCGAGGGCAGTTGGCTGGCATTTTGGAAGACTCTCCCCCAGCTACGGCCTGCCGAGGGAGTGAAAAAGTCAGACAGGTGTCCCTTCCTCCCATTAACAGACTCTCTAGGGCAGCGATGGGGAACCTTTTTGGGCTCGCATGCCAAAAGCGGAGGGAGCGCAGGTGGGTCGTGCGCAGGGGCGTGCCACACCCATAATGCTATCCGCACGAGACCAGCATGCATACACGCAGGACCAGAGCTCCGCCTCTTTATTTTTGGTGTGCTTTTTTCGCCCCCTCCCCAGGCTCCAGAGGCTTTATAGGAGCCTGGGGAGAGTGAAAACAGCCTCCCCTGTCCCCCTGTAGGCTTCAGGAGCTTCCCTGAAGCCTCCGGAGTGCAAAAAACTGGCTCTACGGGCAAACCGGAAATTTAGGAATGGACTTTTGGTTTGCTCATAGGGCCGGTTTTAGCTCTCCGGAGCGTTCAGGTGCCCTCAGGAGGCTTCCCTGAAGGCCCCAGAGGGCAAAAAATGGTCCTACGAGCAAACCGGAAGTACGTTCCCAAAGTTCCCATTTGCCTGCTGGTTTTTCACATTCCGGAGACTTGGAAGCCTCCGGAGGGCAAAAAATTGCCTCAAAAGAAGGCGCACACTGGCCAGCTGACAGGGCAACGCCTCGCGTGCCCTGGCAAATGGCTCCACATGCCACCTATGTAGGTTCTCCATCACGGCTCAAGGGACCCAATGTTGAAAGTGACCCACTTAGAAAATCAGGAGAACGTTTGCACCCTCCTACCTAGTGGTGGGTTTCACATTTTGTTATCACCAGCCAGGGTGGAATCCTCCCAGTTCGGCGTAGTTCATCCGAACCAGGAGGGACGATTGTCCTTGGTTCTGAAAACCAGTAGTAAAAAAAAAAAAAGCTTCCGAGGATCGCGTGGCTCAGCTGTGTGCCACTCGATCGTCGGAAGTTTGTTCCCCGCTTTTTAAAGCATTTTTTCCCCCTCTTGGTTCGGGCAAATCGTCAGGGAACAAATGCTTTAAAAAAATCCAAAGAAATAGCTTCCGACGATCGCGCGGCTCAGCTGTGAGCTGTTCGCCCGAACCAGCAGGGGAGGGAAAAAAATGCTTTAAAAAGCTTTAAAAACGCAGGAGGAAGTTATTCAGAAAATGATGGAGTGTGCCGAAATGAGCAAATTGACATCTGAAATTAGAGAAGAAGAAGGTAAACAATTTCATAAGAGATGGGATTGGTTTTATCAATGGTTAGACCAAAAAGTATGGACATGAAATATGCTAGAGAATTTTACAATACAAGGATAATGAAAAAGCTTTAAAAAAAAAAGCTAAAAGTGGAAAAAAGGGTTGGCCACGCCCACCCAGTCAAATGACCCCACCACCACCAAGCCACACCCACAGAACCGGTGGCGGGAAACATATTTCACCACTGCCACTGGCCTTCTGAGCATGTGCCCGGCTTCAAAAATGTGCCTAAAAAGGACGTTTTAGAGCTGGGGCGTGTGGCCGGGCCCACTTCAGATTTCCACTACTGATTTGGGTGAATCGACTCTAACCGGCTGAATACTACCTCTGAATCCTCCCCTTTCCACCTGCGCCAGTCCTCCGACCAGCTCTATGCCGGTAGATTGTGCTTAGGATGAGCCGGAAATTACGTCCCTCCATTTCTCTGGCAGGTTTTGTGGTTTCTTCAGGCTGTTGTAAAGAAGACACTGTGGTATAAAGTTTTATTTTTTTCCCTTTCATATGCATCCCCAAATGTACATCCTTGTGAATGCTATTCACATTTTATCTATTGAGTATTGACCTTTACCGCAATCTTCTTACAAGTATAGAAAACACAGTGGGGGGTCACTTTCTTGCCACCCCGTATCTCCATCTTGTTTCGCGACAACCTTGCTCCTTCCGTCTTCTCAACCTTCCTTCCAGTGGTGGGTTCTGCCCGGTACGCCTTGGTGCGGGCGTACCGGTGCATGCTGGGAGCAGTAAGCACCGTTCCGCTACAGTGCTTAGGAGGGCCCACTTGTCCGCCCGACTTCCTTACCTGTATTTGACCCCACCACGTCATTTGCGCATGTGCAAGCAGCGTACGGCGCCTGCGCGATGCTTCGCCGAGCAGCTGGAGCATCGCAGGGCGGTAGTGGGTGGGCTTGCATCCATCACAGCGTACCAGTTGCGACAGGATCCGGAAACACCCCCCCCTCCTTGCTCCCTTCTGTGCCTTCTCCTTTCCACCTCTCCTTCCTCTTTTCTTCTTCCTTTCTCTTTCCTCCACTTCTCCTGGGGAAAAGGACGAAACTGGACTGTAGAAGTTTTGCTGAAAAATGCTCCAAGGGGTTTATATATTTTTGTGTGGGTGGGCACAATGCCAGTTTAAGGAACCAAAGGAGGTGGGGGGGAATTGCCTGGTGAGATTTCCACCCCAGAGGGTCTTTCTGTTCATCACTTCTCACAAGTTCTTCCTTCCAAGAGGACGTCAACTATCTTCAAGAGAGGCAAGAGAGTTAAATTCATCGGACAGTGGAGAGGGCTGAGGGCATTTATACAAAGGTAAAGGTTTTCCCTCGCACATATGCGCTAGTCGTTCCCGACTCTAGGGGGCGGTGCTCGTCTCCGTTTCAAAGCCGAAGAGCAAGCGCTCTCCGAAGACATTTCCGTGGTCACGTGGCCGGCATGACTCAACTCCCGAAAGCGCATCAAATGCTGTCACTTTCCCACCAAAGGTGGTTCCTATTTTTCTACTTGCTTTCGAACTGCTCGGTTGGCAGGAGCTGGGACTAGTCACGGCAGCTCCCTCCGTTATGTGGTGCTAGGGATTCGAACCTCCGGGCTGCCGACCTTTCTGATCGACAAATGCAGTGTCTTAGCCGCTGAGCCACCATGTCCCTTGTTTACACATTTATACAAAACCTCCTGCTAAATTTCTGGGTTGTGTTTCACGTCATTCCAAGACAAAGACCCATCGATTCTGCATGGAGTCTGACGGACTGGATTCACGGAAGGTCAACGATTTCCAGGAAAGTCAGAAATGGATTTGGACAGTGCCAAGAAGACCAGGAAGGTTTATTTGAGACGGTTTATTAGTAGTGGGTGGTTTTTGAAACTCCCCTCCCTCTTCCCCTCCCCTCCCCCATTTGCCTGGGATTCATCCAGGGAGGAAGAGTTGCCACTTATCCACTAACTAAGTTTTATTTCACCTGCCTGCCATTCCCTGAGCAGGGAGCAGGGCAGCAGCTGTGCAAACAGAAAAGTGGCCTGCTAAGATTTCCTTTAAAATACCTCCATCTCCTTCCTCAGAACAGAACAGAATGACAGAGTTGGAAGGGACCTTGGAGGTCTTCTAGTCCAGCCCTCTGCTTAGGCAGGAATCCCTACACCACTTCAGACAAACTTCTTGAAAACTTCACCTTATAAAGTGAGTTTGACAGGTACAGTACAAACTTTTCCTTACATGTATAGTCTAAGATTACATTTCGCATGACAGATAATCCTCGAGTTACAACCATCTGTTTAGTGACTCTTGACAACGGGCTCATATTTATCACTGTTTTTGACAAGGTCAACGGGGAAGCTAGGTTCACTTAACAACCATCTCACTACGTTAACAGCCGCAGTGGTTCACTTAACAACTGTGGCAAGAAAGGTGGTAAAATGGGGCAAAATTCCCTTAACAGCTGTCTCACTTAGCCATGGGATTTTTGGGCTCGACGTTGGTTGTAAGTTGAGGACTAGGAGGCAGAAAGGAGAAAAAGGAGCTTTTAAAAATGCCAACAGTGGGCATCTCGTGAATATTTTAATAGTTAGGTATTTTTCTTCACTTGTGCAAATATATTTTCTACTCTCCTAATGAATGTTGGAAAAATCAGGGGGGAAGAGAGCAGGAGTGGAAAAGACATTGGAAGCAACAGGCGAAGCCGAAGTGCTGATTTAGTTTAGAGGCCGCAAGAATGAGAAACAGAAAAGGGAAAATCTGTTATCCATTTAATTTCGGGCTCAGGTTGCCAACGTAGGGAAAATTAAACAACTATGTACACAATCATTATAAACATCACAGCAAAATAATATCTCTGGGCACCGTGGGAATATATCTGTCGAACAAAACTCCGCATTGGCGACAGGAAGGGCATCTGGTCATTAAATGCTAGCTCTATTCAGTTGCCCCGACTCAGGGGTGGGTTCCTGCCAGTTCCTGCCTCTTCTATAGAAGATGTTCCACAAATCTACAGTGCCGTTTAGAACCGGTTCCAGCTCCCTCCCCCTGCCCGGCTGCACATCATCAAGATGAAGAGCGAGAGGACGAATTCTGGGAGTTGAAGTCCACAAGTCTTAAAGCTGTCAACTTTGAACACCCCTGCATTTTTTTCCTAAAGAGTTAGGTGCAAGGGTCTTGTAACTTGACAGCTTTAAGACTTGCACACTTCAATGCCAGAGTTCCTGAGCCAACATGACTGGAAGAGGAATTCTGGGAGTTGAACTCCACAAGTCTTAAAGCTGTCATGTTTGAACACCCCTGGAGTTTTTTTTTTCCTAAAGGGTTAGGGGTGCAAGGGGCTTGTAACTTGACAGCTTTAAGACTTGCGGGCTTCAAATGCCAGAGTTTCTGAGCCAACATTTTGGTTGCTAAGCAAGAGTGTTGTTAAGTGAGTTTCACCACATTTTACAAGTTGGCCACTCCCACCTGGTCACATGGCTGGCAAGCCACTCCCACAAAGCAGGCCACACCTACAGAAGAGGTTCTAAAAAAAATTGAAACTCCACCCCCCCGCAAAGGATTATGGTGGAGGGGTGGTCATTAAATGATGATGATGATCACAGCAATATAATATATGTGTTTTGAACATTCAAAAGGGCAGTGTTTGTAAATGCTTTTTTGAAAATGCTTGTTCACTGGAACTATTTATAACAAACAGATTATAGCAAACACTTTATATATATATATATATAAAGTGTTTTTTGTTTCTTTTGTCAAAGCACCTGGTGTGGCCAAATATGGGAGTGAGCATACTGCTTCCCTTTTGCCTTTCAGGCCCACTTACACAACAAACCATTTTGTGTTACATTTTTGCTGATAGATAAATGAAGGGAGACTAGTATAGATCTATTTCAAGCTATTTAGCTCTCATCAGCTAGCCATACCCTTACTGGGGTATGGCTGGCTGATGTATTCGGGTATTCAAACTTGGGCTGTTTTTACATATTAGGCAGTTGCATTAACCTCTAAACCACAAGCTCTCCTCCCTTATCAGCTGAGCCAGGGGAATGATTACCGTAAGTGGTTTTTTCTTTTGTCAAAGCACCTGGTATGCCCAAATATGGGAGGGAGGGAGCATACTGCTTCTCTTTTTTAAAATTTATCACCAAAAATGTAACATGTATGTATGTATGTATGTATGTATGTATGTGCCCAAAAGACTGAATTGAATAACATTTCCTTCTAAATTGTTGGTGTTTTTGTGTGTGTTTGCAATCAACCTATTGGGTAGGAATTGACACAACTTTCTAAATTACACAGAAAGACTCCCTGGATAGCTTTATCATACTTGCAACACCCTGCAAAGTCATTTCTTAATGCTCAGCAGCAAAGATTTATGGGCTTTGATGTACACGCGGTTTCTAGAACATTTTCCCACTGAACACATCCTCCTCCTGCCAACTTCCCAAAATCAGTTCATCTACTTTTGTAAAAAGCCAACCCATCAAAAGCCATCTCACTGCCCTAGTATGAGAAGAGCAAAATTCTCTTACATTAAAAAAGCTTTCCATTACAGTACAGGGAGTCCTCAACATACGACCACAACGGTCGTCCGTGAAAGTCCTCTCTAAATTCTTTTGATAATCTTCTTCAAGTATTGGCTCTTGTGCCTGCTGAGCAATTCATTTGATGTAAGTTTAAGATAAATTCCCAGCTGGAAGATAAGAAAGAAAGAAAGAAAGAAAGAAAGAAAGAAAGAAAGAAAGAAAGAAAGAAGAGAAGAAAAGAGAAGAAAGGGAAGAAACAAAGAAAAAAGATAAAGATTGAGGGAGAGAGGAAGGAAGGTAGGAATAAAAAGATGGAGAAAGAAGGAAGGAAAGAAAAAAGATGGGGAAGGAAGGAAGAGAACAATAAAGAAGGAAGGAAAGAAAGAAGACAAGAAAAGAGAAAAAAGAAAGAAAAGACTGAAGGAGAGATGAAGGAAGGAAGGAAGAAAGAAAAGATGGGGAAGGAAGGAAGAAAAGAAAAGAAAAAGAAAAAGAAAGAAAAGATAGGGAAGAAAAGAAGAGAAAAAGGAAGGAAGGAAGGAAGAGAACAATAAAGAAGGAAGGAAAGAAAGAAGACAAGAAAAGAGAAAAAAGAAACAAAGAAAAGACTGAAGGAGAGATGAAGGAAGGAAGGAAGAAAGAAAAGATGGGGAAGGAAGGAAGAAAAGAAAAAAGAAAAAGAAAGAAAGAAAAGATAGGGAAGAAAAGAAGAGAAAAAGGAAGGAAGGAAGGAAGGAAGAGAACAATAAAGAAGGAAGGAAAGAAAGAAGACAAGAAAAGAGAAAAAAGAAAGAAAAGACTGAAGGAGAGATGAAGGAAGGAAGGAAGGAAGAAAAGAAAAAGAAAAAGAAAGAAAAAGAAAGAAAAGATAGGGAAGAAAAGAAGAGAAAAAGGAAGGAAGAGAACAATAAAGAAGGAAGGAAAGAAAGAAGACAAGAAAAGAGAAAAAAGAAAGAAAAGACTGAAGGAGAGATGAAGGAAGGAAGGAAGGAAGGAAGGAAGGAAGGAAGAAAAGATGGGGAAGGAAGGAAGAAAAGAAAAAAGAAAAAGAAAGAAAAAGAAAAGATAGGGAAGAAAAGAAGAGAAAAAGGAAGGAAGGAAGGAAGGGCGGATTGATTTGAGGCACAGGCTGGGTAGATCCCAACAGGGATGGTAACTAAAACTGATTTTTGAGGGAAGGTTTCATCTCCTTTCTTTCTCACCTCGTTCCCTGCCAGTAAAGTTCGGCCCCAAACTTTGCTTTCTTGCTTTGCTGGAAACGATCGGGAAAGGCCTTCCTTCAGGGACCGAATGGGACGGACTTGGCATCTCCTTAAAAGCCCTGATGACTTTCCATGACCACCTGCCTCCTGAAGCAACGGATGGCCGAGAGGGTACCAAAATTAGCCAGCATCACTGGGAGGGGGGGGGGGGAGAAGAGAAAAAGAAAAAGCCACACGTGTCCAGATGAATGAATGCCATCAAGGCATTTAAACTTTTTTCCTTAGGAAAAGCACCAAGTCAGGGTGAAGCATTTTCCCCTCTTTTCAATATCCCAGCCTTTTCTGCAATTGGCACAAGGTCCTTCCTTTTACATAATAAATCCTGCAGTGGTTTTCTGTTGGCTTTTACTACGTTTTTAGCTAAAGGAGGGGAGAAGGAAACAAAGCCTTTTGTTTCCACTTTAAAAAAAAAAAAAAACCTTTAGCATCGCTGCACCCCAGTCATGAGGACTAGGAGGTTCTTGTTTTCATTTTAAAAAAAAAAACAACCCAAAAGGAAAAGGAAAGAGAATTCTGTTTAAAACAGTCTGTCCAGCAGACTTGGGAATCTGGTGGATTTTTGAAACAAGGGAGGGGAGAGGAATGGAGGGGCGAAGAGGGGAGGGAAGGTAAAAAGAAGAAGGAAAGGAGGAAGGAAGGAAGGAACGAACGAAGAAAACAGAGGGAGGATGGTAGAGGAAAAGGGAAAGGGAGGAAAAGAAAAGAAAGGGTCAAAGAAGATAAGAGAGGGGGAAAGTATATAAATCCAATAAAACAAGCAAACAAACAAACGAAAGTAGGATTGAGGGAAGGGAAGGGAGGAAAGGAAAGAAAGTGCGAAGGGAAAGGGAAGGGAAGGGAAGATAAGAGGGGAAAGTGGGATGGAGGGAAGGAAAGGAAAGGAAGAGGGAAAGGAAGAGGGAAGGGAAAGGAAAGGAAAAAAGGAAAGGAAGAGGGAAGGGAAAGGGAAGGAAAGAAGGGAAGGGAAGGAAGAGGGAAAGGAAGAGAAGGGAAAAGAAAGGAAAGGAAGAGGGAAAGGGAAGGAAAGAAGGGAAGGGAAAGGAAAAGAGAAGGGAAGGAAGAGGGAAGGGAAAAGAAAGAAAAGAAGGGAAGGGAAGGAAGAGGGAAAGGAAGGGAAGGGAAAAGAAAGGAAAGGAAGAGGGAAAGGAAAGGAAAGAAGGGAAGGGAAAGGAAAAGAAAGGAAAGGAAGAGGGAAAGGAAAGGAAAGAAGGGAAGGGAAAGGAAAAGAGAAGGGAAGGAAGAGGGAAGGGAAAAGAAAGAAAAGAAGGGAAGGGAAGGAAGAGGGAAAGGAAGGGAAGGGAAAGGAAAGGAAAAAAGGAAAGGAAGAGGGAAGGGAAAGGGAAGGAAAGAAGGGAAGGGAAGGAAGAGGGAAAGGAAGAGAAGGGAAAAGAAAGGAAAGGAAGAGGGAAAGGAAAGGAAAGAAGGGAAGGGAAAGGAAAAGAGAAGGGAAGGAAGAGGGAAGGGAAAAGAAAGAAAAGAAGGGAAGGGAAGGAAGAGGGAAAGGAAGGGAAGGGAAAAGAAAGGAAAGGAAGAGGGAAAGGAAAGGAAAGAAGGGAAGGGAAAGGAAAAGAGAAGGGAAGGAAGAGGGAAGGGAAAAGAAAGAAAAGAAGGGAAGGGAAGGAAGAGGGAAAGGAAGGGAAGGGAAAGGAAAGGAAAGGAAGAGGGAAAGGAAAGGAAAGAAGGGAAGGGAAAGGAAAAGAGAAGGGAAGGAAGAGGGAAAGGAAGGGAAGGGAAAAGAATGGGAAAAAGGGAAGGAAAGGAAAGAAAGAGGACAAGGAAGAGGGAAGGAAAGAAAAGGAAGAAGGGAGGGAAGGAAAGAAAAAGCAAAAGGAAGGGAAGGAAAGGAGAAAGGAAAGGAAAAGCCATTTTCTCCTTATATGAATGGCCTCTCTCAATTTGCCGCTTTCCCAAAAAGTAATAAGGAACGGGAGAAAGAGGGAGGGGGCAGGCCTAGGGCTCCTTCTCTTAGATTTAAAAATAAATAAACTTTCTTTTTTAAGATATAAAGGGAGAAACAGGCCTCCCTCCCTCCCTCCCTCCCTCTCTCTCTAACCCGCAAAAAGTTGCTTTGAAAAAAAGAAAAACAGAATCAAGAAAAGATTTTTTTAAGAAACGCTCTTCTTATGTTCCTCCTCCTGCCTCGTTTCAGACGGGAACCAGTCGGCCAGCATTCCTGGGTTATCTTTTCAGCTTCGGCCCATCCACCCCCACCTCCCCAAATCTCATTCCTCCCCACCCACAGGAGCCCTGGGAAGCATTACCAATTTTCCAAGCATCTGGCGTGTGGAGGTCGGAAGTTTTCACAGCCCAGGATGCCAACGCCACAAATCCCAGGCACAGATCTCTGGGTGTGAGGACCAGCTGAAGAGGCCTCTCTGAATTTAAAAAAAAAAAAAAAAAAAAACCAAGAAAGTAGGAATCACTTGGGATCAGTGGTACTCAGAGGACATCTAGTCTGACCCACCCACCCCCTTAGCACAGGATCGGGGCATCCAAAAGTGTGGTCTTAGGACACCCACCCCCACCCCACCCTGGTCTCCCTCAAAACCCTCCATAGGGGTTTGTGAAATGAAAATGATTTGCCGGCCTTTGTTGAGAAAAAATATATAATACAATGCAGAAAGTCCTCGACTTACGACCGCAATCGGGGACTTCCATGGGCATGCGATTGCAAAGGTGCACAATTTCACAAGCTTTTTTTTTTTTTGCCACGCAAGTCGCAACACAACCGAACAGAAAGATGCAACGCGGGGGAGGGGGGGGGAATTTGGCTGTTTCTCCAGACTGGGTCAAAGAAATCCCTGCATGCAGAAAATAAGCATATCAGGGAGAAAAAGGAGCTGGCTTTCTACCTGCAGGGATAGGAAGAGGCATCCTGTATCATAGCAATTCCTGCTTGCATTTTGGAGCAGTAAAGCATAATTTAATCAATCCAGGGTGACTCTGATCACAATTTATTATAATTCCTAATATTACGATAGGGACACTGTGGCTCAGTGGCTAAGACACTGAGCTCGTCGATCAGAAAGGTCGGCAGTTTGGCGGTTCAAATCCCTAGCGCCGCGTAACGGAGGGAGCTCCCCTTCCTTGTCGCAGCTTTTGCCAACCTAGCAGTTCGAAAGCACGTAAAAAATGCAAGTAGAAAAATAGGGACCACCTTTGGTGGGAAGGGAACAGCGTTCCGTGCTCCTTCGGGAGTTGAGTCATGCCGGCCACATGACCATGGAGACGTCTTCGGACAGCGCTGGCTCTTTGGCTTTGAAACGGAGATGAGCAGCGCCCCCTAGAGTCAGGAACGACTAACACATATATGCGAGGGAAACCTTTACAATGTTTGTGGAACAGGGCTCTGCGGCTTATTATGCCTGCTGGGGAAATTGCGACAACTGTTTTTCTTCCAGTTATCCGTGTTTTTTTTTTAAAACACCCTAATGATAAAAAGACCGTGTTGCTGACATCATAAGAAAACACAACCCAGATCTTCAGAACTGAAGATCACAGCCAGCCAAATAAAAAGCTTCTTTTCTCAAAGAATCTTAATCTCCGCTTGACTGAACTGTGGTTGATAAACCATCATCGTAGATGTTAAAAAAGCATTCAAAGGTCATTCTTGGCTTAAGTTCCAGAGAGAGAGAGAGAGAGAGAGAGAGAGGGGCGCGCCTTTCATCTGTTGGGTTTGTTTGCATCTCTCAAGTGTCCCCTGACATACACATTTTGCTTCTGGTGTCCCAGATCTCTTTGCTCTCCAAGGTCAGAGGCCCAATTTAGAGTTGGATATAACTCAAAGGGAGAGATTCTCTCTGAGTCAACACACCCCTTGGCCCGAGTCTGCAAAGAGATTTTAGCCTTCGACGGGCGAAAAACAAAGAGATTGCCAGAGCTGTTAATTCAGCCTGCAGCAAAAAAAAAAAAAAAAAAACCCTCCTCCTTAATGGGTTAGGATGCAGAAAAACCATTTAGATTTCTTACAAAACACCGTCTTTTCAGCAACTGCCATGCCTCGCTCACAGATTTTAATCTTCGTCATGTTTTCCCTGCAAGGAACACTCCCGCGGCTTCTTTGGTCTGGACCAAAAATATCAACATTTTGATAAAGCATAAAACGTACGCAAGGGCAATCTTAGAGTGTTGTTTAACTGTTTGGAATCCCCGCCGTATATTTGACATGAGTACAATCGAGCGGGTTCAGAAATATTTCACCAGAAAAGTCTTGCACTCTTCTGTACACAATAGGATTCCTTATGCTAAAGGTAAAGGTTCCCCTCGCACATATGTGCTAGCCGTTCCCGACTCTAGGGGGCGGTGTTCATCTCCGTTTCAAAGCCAAAGAGCCAGTGCTGTCCGAAGACGTCTCCGTGGTCATGTGGCCGGCATGACTCAATGCCGAAGACTATTAGATGGTTATCTAATCTCTTCCCGTGTTGGAGCATTCACAACTTCTGGAGGGCAAGTTGTTCCACTGATTAATTATTCTAACTGTCAGGAAATTTCTCCTTAGTTCTAGGTTGCTTCTCTCCTTGATTAGTTTCCACCCATTGCTTCTTGTTCTACACTCAGGTGCCTTGGAGAATAACTTGACTCCCTCTTCTTTGGGGCAGCCCCTGAGATATTGGAAGACTGCTATCATGTCTCCCCTAGTCCTTCTTTTCATTCAACTAGACATACCCAGTTCCTGCAGCCGTTCTTCATATGTTTTAGCCTCCAGTCCCCTAATCCTCTTTGTTGCTCTTCTCTGCACTCTTTCTAGAGTCTCTACATCTTTTCTACATCGTGGCGACCAGAACTGAATGCAGTATTCCAAGTGTGGCCTTACCAAGGCCTTATAAAGTGGTATCAACACTTCACGTGATCTTGATTCTATCCCTCTGTTGATGCAGCCTAGAACTGGGTTGGCTTTTTTGGCAGCTGCTGCACATGGCTGGCTCCTATTTAGATGGTTGTCCACTAGGACTCCAAGATCCCTTCTCACAGTTACTACTATTGAGCAAGGTACCACCTATACTGTACCTGTGCATTTCGTTTTTCTTGCCTAAAATAAGTCCCTTAAGAGAGATATTCCACAGATTTCCGAAGCCTGATTTAGCCATGAAACTTAGGAATGTTATTAGTAGAGAATGCCGGTTGAATCAGAAGCTGAGTTAAGGATGGGGAAAAATGAGTACCTGGTTTAAAGACAGCTACTCCAAGGTTTTCCGCTCTTGGCGATGTTCTGTCCAGAAGTGTCGGAGATACAGCCATCACTTTCACTTGAGAACCTCTCCGCTTTGGCCGTGATCTGAGAAAGCGCACCGGCCTACCTACAAGGGATGTTAATGCTCTCACGGCCTTACGTAACTCTGAAGTTGGCACGGCCATAACGTTCAGACTCCGACTGCTTTTGTCTTGTGGTTGGTGTGCAAAGAAGTGCTCGCACACTTCTGGGAATCCCATGGGATCGGTGCTCGTGTTGGACAGCGGCTCTTCCAAGTCCCTGGATGGAGCCAAACCAGAGCTGAAGAATGTGTCCGAAGGACCAGCTTGGCTCCACGTCTCCTCTTCAATCATAGACTCACCGACATCCTGGAAGAAATATTCATACATTTCAGGACCTGCCGGTAGCTCTGATGGATGGCTGGTCTTCCCCGGTCTTCCCTCTTGCGATGGTGGTGGCCTCTCTACTTCGTGGAGGTCCTCGGAGAAGAAATAGTCGTACACCTCGGGCCACGTCATGTTGGTTAAAGCTCCTTCTGAAGAGTCCTTTGGCTTCAGAGGGTAGGGGACAAGACTCGGGTTTTCTTGAGTCCTAGTTAGGGCCTCTCCTTCAGGTGGGATGGCCATGGCAAGATGTGGACAAGGTTCTCCATTATTCTGCCTTTCCATCTTTCCTGACCATCCTCTGTGGTCAACCTCCTCCAGAGGCGGTTCTGGAGACCCATCTTCTTCCAGGACTTCTGGGCCTCCTTCCACCCCATTGTCCTTGGCTTGCTCTCCCTCTTGAGAAGTATGAGGGCTTAAGCTCCTGCTGCTCTCTGCTCCCTTCTCTGTTTCCAGAACATCCTCTCCTTCCTTTCCAGAAGTCCTTGCCCTACTCTTGACCAACAGTGGTGTCCCCTGGGCCGAATGTCCTTGAGAAGAAGGGGAATGCTTTTCCTGGAACGAGGACGTCCTCAAGGCAACCTGGAGGCACTCAACGTCCTTTTCTGGATTCTCAGCTTCTCCAAAGGTTGGAGAACGGAGAGAAGAATCACGGAGGGAGCTGGGATCCAGAGCTGCCCCGTGCAGGGAATTGGGGTATTCACGTTTTCCAGAAACGGTGGCGTTGCTCGTTGACCCTGGGAATTTGCAGGCTGCAGAAGTGGTCAGGGAAGTGTGGCCTTCTTGGGGGTACTTTAGTTCCGAGCCATTTGGTGCTCCCTCTGGACTCTCCGTTGTCGCCGTGGGACTCGAACCGAGGGGGAAGAGTACCAAAGATTTTCCTCCCGTCTCCGGCCTTGGATGAGGCTCCTGTGAATCCCTCTCTTGGGTGATGCAGGCTTCCGCCTTAGTGTTGGGATCCATGGGCCAAGCTACTGTTCCTACGCCTTCTTCTCCAGTGACAAAGAGAGGGACACAGTCAGTGGTGTGTCCTGGCAGCGGAGGGTCCAAAGGGAGGCCGGAGGACGGACTTGGGAAGGGCTGGGAAGGCTGAAAAGCTTGTTGGCTTCTGCAGAGAAACCTAGTGACGGAGCCTAAGTCGGTTTCATCTTCGCTGCCAGAGAAAGCATCTTCTGCAAGCAGGTGCCCACTTGGGTCGCCGAGGGAGAAGTTGCTGGCTTTTGGGTGGGCTAGGGGGGGCTTTTTTCCTTCCGCCTCCCCTTCCTCGGGATCACTCAGGAGCTGTTCTTCAGCAGTGGCCAAAGCCGGGGGGACCAAGCGGCACTCTTCGGAGATGAAGTAAAATTCAGCCCAGTCCCGGTCGTTCAGCTGGATGCTGTATTCAAAATTTTCCATCTGGAAAGAGAAAAGTTTGGAGGCATTTGAAGGAGGAGGAGAGGGAAGGGACAGGATGGGGGAGAGAGAGAGAGAGGCAAGCTTTGTGAGAACAGAAAAGGACCTTTTGGGCAAAAAAAAAAGGTTTCTTTTTTTAAAAAAGAAAATGAATAAGAAGTGGAATCTTTGAGAGACCAAAAGAAAATGGTTAGAGGTTCTTTAATTCCTTCCTTCCTTCTTTCCTCCTTCCCTCCCTCCCTCCTTCCTTCCCAGAATCAGTAGTAAAAAAATACTTTAAAAAGTAAAAAAACAACAACTAAAAACCAGTAGTAAAAATGCTACTGGTTCACAGAACCAGTAGTAAAAAATACTTTAAAAAGTAAAAGAAAATACTAAAAAAAAACCAGTAGTAAAAATGCTACTGGTTCATAGAACCAGTAGTCAAAAAATACTTTAAAAAGTAAAAAAAAAATAATACTAAAAAACAGTAGTAAAAATGCTACTGGTTCACAGAACCAGTAGTAAAAAATACTTTAAAAAGTTAAAAAAATACTAAAGAAACAATAGTAAAAATGCTACTGGTTCACAGAACCAGTAGTAAAAAAAACTTTAAAAAGTTAAAAAAATACTAAAGAAACAGTAGTAAAAATGCTACTGGTTCACAGAACCAGTAGTAAAAAAAACTTTAAAAAGTTAAAAAAATACTAAAGAAACAATAGTAAAAATGCTACTGGTTCACAGAACCAGTAGTAAAAAAAACTTTAAAAAGTTAAAAAAATACTAAAGAAACAGTAGTAAAAATGCTACTGGTTCACAGAACCAGTAGTCAAAAAATACTTTAAAAAGTAAAAGAAAATACTAAAAAAAAACCAGTAGTAAAAATGCTACTGGTTCACAGAACCAGTAGTAAAAAATACTTTAAAAAGTAAAAGAAAATACTAAAAAAAAACCAGTAGTAAAAATGCTACTGGTTCACAGAACCAGTAGTAAAAAATACTTTAAAAAGTAAAAGAAAATACTAAAAAAAAACCAGTAGTAAAAATGCTACTGGTTCACAGAACCAGTAGTAAAAAATACTTTAAAAAGTAAAAGAAAATACTAAAAAAAAAACCAGTAGTAAAAATGCTACTGGTTCATAGAACCAGTAGTCAAAAAATACTTTAAAAAGTAAAAAAAAATAATACTAAAAAACAGTAGTAAAAATGCTACTGGTTCACAGAACCAGTAGTAAAAAATACTTTAAAAAGTTAAAAAAATACTAAAGAAACAATAGTAAAAATGCTACTGGTTCACAGAACCAGTAGTAAAAAAAACTTTAAAAAGTTAAAAAAATACTAAAGAAACAGTAGTAAAAATGCTACTGGTTCACAGAACCAGTAGTCAAAAAATACTTTAAAAAGTAAAAAAAAAAAATACTAAAGAAACAGTAGTAAAAATGCTACTGGTTCATAGAACCAGTAGTAAAAAATATTTTTAAAAGTTTTTTTAAAAAAAGTAAAAAAAAAAACAGTAGTAAACAATGCTAAAAAAAAGTTTTTAAAAACCCCACGTTCCGATGATGGCACGTCGCACAGCTGAGCTTTGGAAGTTTTAAAAAAAAAACTTTTGAAGCATTTTTTTTTTCCTCTGGAACAATGAAACAGTGAGAACAATCAATCAGTGGAACAAAAGCTATGGGTGCTCCATCCTGGGAGGCTTTTAAGAGGAGACTGGACTGCCATTGGTCTAGAATAGTTTAGGCTCTCCTGTTCGAGCGGGGGCTGGACTAGAAGACCTCCAAGGTCCCTTCCGACTCTCTTATTCTGTTCTGACATCCCAGGCTGGCCCTGGATTCAAAAGTCCTTGGGATGTCCCAATCCAATAGGGCTCTTTTAACGCCGTTCTTTCTTTCTACCTCCCCACAGCAGATAATAAGGGGGGGAAAGCCATGGGCAACCCCAGAGACAGAGCAATTCTGAAGATCTTACCTTGCAAACAGCTCATGCCGGCGATGGGGCCATGCTGGGAAATGCCCAGGAAGCCTCTCCCGGGAAGGCATGGTGTGGTGCCCGGTGCCCTTCAGACTGGGGACAGGGGCAAGCGGCTGCCCGGAAGAGGCCAGCTTTGCAGGCCCAAAATAGTTCTCTCTCTCTCTCTTTCCCTCTCTCCCTCTCTCTCCCTCTCTTTCTCTTTCTCTCTCTCTCTGGCCAGTCACGTGAAACTCTGCAAAGGGGAAAGGCCGATCTAAAATAGCAGGCAAGACACTGCAGCGTGGTCCTGCCAATCCTCCTGGTTTACCAAGAAGACAGAACTAAATAGTCCCAGCCGGCTATTTTACTATCCGGAGGGAAAAACGGCATGCGGTTTTGCAGCAGAGGTGGTGGTTGATACATAACATGTCTCTCTGTCTGTCTGTGTGTTCCCCCTTTTAAAACTGTTTCTGGAAACAGTGGGAAATCATCAAGGAGGGAAGCAACTTAGAACTGAGGAGAAATTTCCTGGCAGTGAGAACAATGAATCAGTGGAACAGAAATTGCCTCCAGAAGTTGTGAATGCTCCAACACTGGAAGTTTTTAAGAAGAGGTTGGATAGCCATTTGTCTGAAGTGGTGTAGGGTTTCCTACCTAGGCAGTGGGTTGGACTAGAAGACCTCCAGGGTCCCTTCCAACTCTGTTATTCTATTATATTCTGTTCTGTTCTGTTCTAATTCTTATTCTATTGTTTTCTATCCTATGCTATTCTCGTTCTTATTCCTATTCCTATTCCTATTCCATTCTATTTCTATTTCTATTTCTAATTCCAATTCCTATTCTATTCTTATTCTAATTCTAATTCTATCCTATTCCTATTCCTATTCCATTCTATTTCAATTTCCAATTCATATTCTATTCCAATTCCTATTCTGTTCTGTTCTGTTCTGTTCTGTTCTGTTCTGTTTTGTTCTGTTCTATTCTATTCTATTCTATTCTATTCTTATTCCTATTCCTATTCCTATTCCATTCTATTCCTATTCCTATTCCTATTCCTATTCCTATTCCTATTCCTATTCTAATTCTAATTCTATCCTATTCTATTCCTATTCCTATTCCTATTCTATTCTATTAATTCTAATTCTAATTCTAATTCTAATTCTAATTCTAATTCTATCCTATTCCTTTTCCTATTCCTCATTCTCTTCTCTTCTCTTCCCTATTCTATTCTTCTTATGGAAAGCTGGGCCAGAAAAGATGAGTCAGACAACTTGCAAATCTGGGACACCAGACAGACTAAAGACATATCTCCCAGCCCAGCTGGTGCAGACTTTAAAAGCGGGAACAGCTATGAATTTGGTTACAGTAAAAGCCACAAGGCTGCGTCTCACAGAGGATTTCAACACAACTTTGGTTGGGGACATATATTTATTTTTTTCAGGTCTGAGATTCCGGGGGCTGACCTGGTCTATTGATTTGAGAGCTGATTTATGCCTTGTGGAAACGAACTGGCTGGAATGAAAACAGAATAAACCGAATACATATTTTTTGTCGGTGGAGTTTCTTATATAGAACAAAGGTGGGATAATGATAATGAGAGCTGCAGTGTTGATGGTGGAGAAGCGGCTCTTGGTTGAAAAGCAAGGAGGGACTCTTGAACCAAGATCTGAAAGGGACCCTTAGAGGTCATCCAGACCAACCCCCTTGTTCAAGGAAAGCAACGACAAAAGAAAACTATCTGATACTCACCAGCCTCCTGTTAAACATAACAGCATGCCGCAGGGCACCTAAGTCACTTTTTAATGCAATATATTTGCTTTTCTACTTCTCATCTTACCCAAATGATGTATTTTCTCCTCGTAATCGTTCCACCGTTGTTTGGATTTGGCAATCCAAGTTGCAACCTGGAGAGAAACAATATTTTCATTTTTTTTACAGCCATCAGATATTCTTTGCAAAGGGCAAAGATGCATCGCCCTCCCAAATTTTGCACCATATTTAAAGAGCTGTGTGTGTAGTTACTTTTCCAATCTTGCAGATATTTCTAGGAGCCCTGGCTCCTTTTGAAACGAGATCATCCTTTGCAAGGAAATTGGTGCATTTGGAAAGTTGTGACGGGATTGACTGATGGATTTTTAAATATAGCACCAAGTCAAACTTGGATAGGCAGGAGAATAACAATTCTGGCTGTGGTCTGCCACCTGCTGGCCGAAAAGCAGAAAAGCAATAATCCCCCTTGCAATGGATTTGAAATTACTGAATCGAAAAAAACAAAAAAGGATAGAAATCCACAGTGGGTACAGCTTGTTTTTCTCTGTCATTTTCCTCATCCCCCCCCCTTTCTTTTCCCTTTTCTTTGATGAAGAGTGCCATGATCTCAAAAGTTTTCACACTATTTTGATCTAGGAAAGATATTGTCATAATATTCCTTGGGTGTCCAATCACACTTCGCCAATAAAGAATTCTATTCTATTCTATTCCATATGGGATTTATCACCTCCCTTAATAGAAAAAAAGGAAGAAACCTTGGAGGTCTTCTAGTCCAAACTTCTGCTCAGGGTACACCACTTCGGACAAAGGGTTGTCCAACCTCTTCTTAAAAACGTCCAGTGTTGGAGCATTCACAACTTCTGGTGGCAAGCTGTTCCACTGATTAATTGTTCTCACTGTCAGGAAATTTCCCCTTAGTTCTAAGTTGCTTCTCTCCTTGGCTAGTTTCCACCCATTGCTTCTTGTCCTGCCTTCAGGTGCCTTGGAGAATAGTTTGACTCCCTCTTCTTTGTGGCAGCCCCTGAGATATCGGAAGACTGCTATCACGTCTCCCCTAGTCCTTCTTTTCATTCAACTAGACATACCCAATTCCTGCAACCGTTCTTCATATGTTTTATCCTCCAGTCCCCTAATCCTCTTTGTTGCTCTTCTCTGCACTCTTTCTAGAGTCTCCACATCTTTTCTACATCGTGGTGACCAAAACTGGATGCAGTATTCCAAGTGTGGCCTTACCAAGGCATTATAAAGTGGTATTAACCCTTCACTTGTTTAACCCTGGCCTCAATATTCTTCCTTTTTCCTGGATTCAGTTTTAGCGCAGCTTCAATTTTATAGAAACTTTGCAAGAAAAAGAACACTACATATTTATCGGGGCAGCTCCCAAAAGGGGTGTTTGCAACTTGACGAAAGCAAACCACTCTTGGAAATTGGATGGCGGGCTAAAGATACTTCTGACTGAACAAGATAAGTCTTCCAATTATAGAAGTCAACTAGCTGATAACCCGGTGTTGCCCGGGTATTTATTTGTAGGGGGGGAAATGTCCAGACCAAACGTAATTTTTAATGTTGGATTTTCCCCCTTACCAGAGGGAGCCCCCTGGTGGCGGACTGTGAAGCCGTTACCATGGCAACTCCACTGTGCTGTACAGAAGAAGCTAATTTAGGGCAGTACAGTAGAAGCCATTTTAAGGCACAACAGGCTGTATCTTAACAGAACACACACCCCAAGGGGTGTTAGAGGTGTCTTACCCCCACACTATTCCCCCCCCCCAGAAACTAAGTCATCTGTGTACCAAATTTGGTTGAAATTGCTTGAGGAGTTCCAGAGTTATGCTGTTCTGACATGACTACAATCGAGCGGGTTCAGAAGTATTTCACGAGAAAAGTCTTGCACTCTTCTGTTCACAATAGAATTCCTTATCCTTATATATATATAGATTAAAGCCCTACCATTTGCCCAAACTGAAGAGAATTTAAAGAATAATCAGAAGAATACAGATAATACTTGCCTTCTGACCACAATTGAGCCCAAAATTTCTGTTGCTAAGTGAGACAGTTGTTAAGTGAGTTTTGCACCATTTTGGCACCAAAGTGCATAAAATAATTGGACTACAGAACACAGAATAACAGAGATGGAAGGGACCCTGGAGGTCATCTAGTCCAACCCTCCTGCTCAGGCAGGAAACCCTATACCACTTCGGACAAATAGTTGTCCAATCTCTTCTTAAAAACGTCCAGTGTTGGAGCATCCACAACTTCTGGAGGCAAGTTGTTTCATTGATTAATTGTTCTAACTGTCAGGAAATTTTTCCTCAGTTCTAAGTTGCTTCTCTCCTTGATTAGTTTCCACCCATTGCTTCTTGTCCTCTGCCCTCAGGTGCTTTGGATAATAGTTTGACTCCCTCTTCTTTGTGGCAACTCCTGAGATATTGGAAGACTGCTATCATGTCTCCCCTAGTCCTTCTTTTCATTAAACTAGACATCCCCAGTTCCTGCAACCGTTCTTCTTATGTTTTAGTCTCCAGTCCCCTAATCCTCTTTGTGGCTCTTCTCTAGAACTCCAACAAAATTGTACAGACAACTTTGGAAACATGTGGACTTCGACTCCCAGAATTCTCCAGCCAGCATGCTGGCTGGGGAATTCTGGAAGTTGAAGTCCCCACATTTTAACCTCACCATAGATTTCTAACATGATGCACATGTCTCTGTTTTCTTTGAATGGTGCTTCTTTCTATCACTAGATGTCACTCAAGGACAGAGAACCTGGCTGAACTAAAATTCAGGATGATCCATTAGAGGACAGGGCAAATGTGACTCTCTGGGCTAAAAGCCGCTTGACCACATGAACAAGATCAGGTGTTAGGAGTTTTTCCAGAGTTTTCAGCTACTGGGTCTTCCCGATCCAAAATGAGCAGAAGATCTCCAGAATTTAGGAATGAAGTCCATATCTATGATCTTCTCAATGGGGAGCCCTAAGAGCTGTCTGCCTGGAGTTGGAAGAAGGATCTCTCTCTCAGAGAGATGGGCGGTTAAGAAATATGATAGATGATAGATAGATAGATAGATAGATAGATAGATAGATAGATAGATAGATAGATGATAGATAGATAGATAGATAGATAGATAGATAGATAGATGATAGATAGATAGATAGATAGATAGATAGATGATAGATGTGGATGGATAGATGGATGGGGGGAGAAAGAGGGAAAGAGAGAGGGAGAGAAGGATAATGATAGACAGAAAGACAGTAGATGATGAAAGATGATAGATAAATAGATAGATAGATATGGATATAGGAAAGAGAGAGGGAAGGAAAGAGGGAGAGAAGGATAATGATATAGAAGATTAAAAGATAGATAGATAGATATGGATGGGTAGAGAGAGAGGGGAGAGAGGGGGAGAGAGATAATGATAGATGGACAGACAATAGATGATGAAAGATAGATGATAAATGATAGATGATAGATAGATAGATGATAGATAGATAGATAGATAGATAGATAGATAGATAGATAGATATGGATGCGGAGAGAGAGAGGGAAGGAGAGAGGGAGAGAGAGATAATGATAGATAGACAGATGGTGAAAGATGATATAGGTGATAAAAATAGATAGATAGATGATAGATAGATAGATAGATAGATAGATAGATAGATAGATAGATAGATATGGATGCGGAGAGAGAGAGGGAAGGAGAGAGGGAGAGAGAGATAATGATAGATAGACAGACAGATGGTGAAAGATGATATAGGTGATAAAAATAGATAGATAGATGATAGATAGATAGATAGATAGATAGATAGATAGATAGATAGATAGATAGATGATAGATGATAGATAGATGATAGATAGATGATAGATAGATAGATAGATAGATAGATAGATAGATAGATAGATAGATAGATATGGAAGAGGAGAGAGGGGGAGAGAGGAACAGAGATAATGATAGATAGACAGTAGAAGATGAAAGATGATAGATAGATAGGGAGAGAAAGATAATGATAGAGAGACAGACAGACAGTAGTTGATGAAAGATGACAGATAGATGACAGATAGATCTGACAGACAGACAGAGGGGAGGCAGACATTTTTCTTTCATCTTCCTCATGCAGCAGCTGATCTTTCAGTTTAAGAACACAGAATAACTGGGAGGGAAGGGACCTTCGAGGTCTTCTAGTCCACCCCCCTGCCCAAACAGGAAGATCCTAGGGGCCATTCCAGAGCAAATCTCTTCTCCTTGGAAACCTCCGGCGGTTGCACATTCTGCCGGGCAGACCGACATCCCCTGCCTGATTCCATTGGGGAGCAAAGACGCAAGCCTGGCCTGACGTCTGTGGCTTGAAAGTCAGCCTTCCTCCCACGCATTCCCTCCCTCCCCTCTGTTTTCCCTCCCACCCACTCCTCCAAAGGGGCCTTCTGAGCGTCAGAGGGAAGAGCCCAGAAGCTGGTTTTCTTTCGCCCACCCTGGCTTCAAAGAGGGAGGGAGGGAGGAGAGAAGGAGGGAGGCCTGCTCTCCATCATCCCTACATAACACCCCTGTGGGGAGGAGGCAGAGTCTGGTTTCTCCACTCAATCTGGACGGAATTACAGCAGCGGTTTGCAAAAGGGAGGGGAAAGGGGCAGACATACAGAGACACAGGTAAAGGTGTTTCCCCTCAAATATATGTGCTAGCCGTTCCTGACTCTAGGGGGCGGTGCTCATCTCCGTTTCAAAGCCGAAGAGCCAGCGCTGTCCGGAGATGTCTCCGTAGTCACGTGGCCGGCATGACTCAACGCCGAAGGCGCATGGAACGCTGTTCCCTTCCCACCAAAGGTGGTTCCTATTTTTCTACTCGCATTTTTTACGTGCTTTCGAACTGCTAGGTTGGCAGAAGCTGGGACAAGTCACGGGAGCTCACTCCGTTACGCAGCGCTAGGGATTCGAACCGCTGAACTGCCGACCTTTCTGATGAACAAGCTCGGCATCTTAGCCACTGAGCCACCAAGACAGCCACACAACACCGCAGACACACAGACAACCCTGGAAATGCTGCTGGGCATTTCAAGGCATGTCAAAAATTGTGGTATTCACCCCAGGGAGCTTGGATGTCTGCA
The DNA here is from genome assembly GCF_964273705.1 of Natrix helvetica. Taxonomy (NCBI): domain Eukaryota; kingdom Metazoa; phylum Chordata; class Lepidosauria; order Squamata; family Natricidae; genus Natrix; species Natrix helvetica. The sequence goes on from NC_138551.1 coordinate 148,220,539, forward strand.
GTACCAACTCACAGAGCCTGACTCACGACCTCATTGTACTCACCCCCAACCTGCCTTCCATCCCAGAGTCCTCGAGAACTAGAGGTCGTTCTCGACTTACGGCCACTCATTTAGCGACCCGTGACCGTTTTCACCCTTGCGACCGTTGCAGTGTCCATCTGATCGTGCAAAATTCGGACACTTGGCCTCTGGTGTGTGGACTTATGACGGTCGCAGTGTGGCTGGGGGTCAGGTGGCGAGCTTCCGACAAGCCAAGTTGATGGGGAAGCCAGATTCACTTAACAACTGGGTTAAGTGACTTAACAATTGCAGTGATTGCCTCCTACTGCATTAAATAAGAGGAAGAGGAAGAGGGCAAAGGGAGAGGGAGGGAGGGGGAGAGGGAGGAAGAGAAGAAGACCATGAGAAAGAAAGAGAGGGAAAGAAAGAAAGTAGGGAAGGAAGGAAGGAGGAAGGAAAGAGAGAGGAAGGAAGGAAGAAAAAAGAACATAAGAAAGAGAAAGAGAGAAAGAGAAGAGGAGAAAGAAAGAGAAAGAAAAAGAAAGGAAGGCAGGAAGGAAGGAAAGGGGAAGGAAAGGAGGGAAGGAGGAAGGAAGAGAGAAAGAAAAAGAAAGAAAGAAAAGAACATAAGAGAGACTAAGAGAAGAAGATGAGAAAGGAAGAGAAAGAAATAGAAAGGAAGGAAGGAAAGACGAAGGAAAGAGAAGGAGGAAGGAAGAGAGAGAGAAAGAAAACAAAAGAAAGAAAGAAAGAAAGAAAGAAAGCAGAAGAGAAGAAGTTGAGATAGAAAGAAAGAAAGAAAAAGAAAGGAAGGAAGGAAAGAAGGAAGGAAAGGAAAGAGGAAGGAAAGAGGAAGAGAGAGAGAAAGAAAAAGAAAGAAAAGAACAGAAAAAAGAGGAAGAGAAGATGAGAAAGAAAGAGAAAGAAAAAGAAAGGAAGGAAGGAAAAGAAGGAAGGAGGAAGGAAGAGAGAGAAAGAAAACGAAAGAAAGAAAGAAAGAAAGAAAATAACCTAAGAAAGCAGAAGAGAAGAAGTTGAGATAGAAAGAAAGAAAGAAAAAGAAAGGAAGGAAGGAAAGAAGGAAGGAAAGGAAAGAGGAAGGAAAGAGGAAGAGAGAGAGAAAGAAAAAGAAAGAAAAGAACAGAAAAAAGAGGAAGAGAAGATGAGAAAGAAAGAGAAAGAAAAAGAAAAAGAAAGGAAGGAAGGAAAAGAAGGAAGGAGGAAGGAAGAGAGAGAAAGAAAACGAAAGAAAGAAAGAAAATAACCTAAGAAAGCAGAAGAGAAGAAGTTGAGATAGAAAGAAAAAGGAAGGAAAGGAAAGAGGAAGGAAGAGAGAGAGAGAAGGAAAAAGAAAGCAAGAAAAGAACATAAAAAAGAGGAAGAGAAGAAGGTGAGAAAGAAAGGGAGGAAGAAAAAGAAAGGAAGGAAGGAAAAGAAGGAAGGGGGAAGGAAGAGAGAGGGAGAGAAAGAAAGAAAGAATCCTTATCTCATCACTTTTATCAAGAGAGGGATCAGCTGGCTGGCCCCCCCTCCCCGATTGAGTTCTTCAGGGGATCCCCGAAAGCCAAAGCCCGGCAAGGGGCACCCTAAAAGCATAGCCTCTGGGAACCTCTGGAGGTCAAAGGTCAAGCTTTGGTTCTGGGGGGGCCCTGAGAAATATGTCCCATTCCCTCCTTTCTCTCTTCCCTCCCCCTCTTCGGAGCCCCTCCACATGGCTCTTCCCCCATGTTGGCATCTTAATAAGGACTGGAGCCGAAGTGGGGGGGGGGAAGGAGGAAGAAAGGCCCGTGGCATAAAAAGAAGGTGAAAAAGCCCCCCCACCCCAGGATAATGAAAGGGTCATCCAGGACTTCCCAATTACTGTAGCAAGAGGGTGGCTAATGTGAGATAATGATGTCACAGGAGGACTAATGAGGAGGATTAATGCAATCCTGCTGCCCCCCCCCGGAAAAAAATATATATTTCTGCGCCCGCCCCCCAAGTCCTTTAGCCCAACTCCTCATCCCTTGGCTGCTTCTTTGTCCCAGTGCACCAAAGGGTGGGGTTTTGAGGGCAAAGTTTCTAAGGATGTGCTTGACAGAAAGCAGAAAAAGAGGAGGGAGAGGAGAGGAGGAGAGAGAGAAGGAGGGGGGATGAGGAGGAAGAGGAGGAGGAGGAAGAGGAAGAAAGAGGGAGAGGAGGAGGTGGAGGAGGGGAGGAGGAGGAGAAAGAGGAGGAGGAGGAGGAGAGAGGAGGAGGAGGTCGAGGAAGAGGGAGAGGAGATGGTGGAGGAGGAAGGGAGGAGGGGAGAAGGAGGAAGTATGAGGAAGAAGAGGAGAGAGAGGAGGAAGAAGAGGAAGAGGGAGAGGAGGAGGTGGAGGAGGAGGAGAGAGAGAGAAGGAGGAAGAGGAAGAAGGAGAGGAAGTTGCGGAGGTGGAGGAGAAAGAGGAGGAGGAGAGAAAGTGGAGGAGGAAGAGGAAGAAGTGGGAGAGGAGGTGGAGGAGGAGAGAGAGAGTAGGAGGAAGAAGAGACGGTGGAGGAGGCAGAGGAAGGGAGGAGGAAGAGAGAGAGAGAGAGGAAGAGGAAGAAGAAGACGAAGAGGCGGTAGAGGAGGCGGAGGAAGGGAGGTGGAGGAGAGAGAGAGGAGGAAGAAGAGGAAGAGGGAGAGGAGCTGGAGGAGGAGTAAGGGAGGAGGAGAAAGAGGAGAGAGAGAGGAGGTGGAAGAGGAAGAAGAGGGAGAGGATGTGGAAGAGGAGGAGGAGGAGGAAGAGGAAGAAGAGGAAGGAGAAGAGGTGGAGGAGATGAGGGGAGGAGGAGGAGGAGGAAGAGGAGGGGGAGGAAGAAGAGTTCAGAGGCTCCTTTGATAAGGAAGGGGGGACTCTTTCAAACACACCCGTCCCACCCCAGCTTTCCCACTTCATGAGTCGCTTCTTCAAGGGATGTCAACAAGGCATTGTTCGCTCCTGACCCTCCTCTCCACTGGACCAAGTGGGGCTTCTTAATTGAACATAATCCCCAGCTTTTTTTTTTTTAAAAAAAGAATACCCCCCCCCTCTGTTTCACCCCCCCCAATTCTCTCCCCCCCCCTTCCTCCCCCCCTTATGTGGATGGCCTGCTCCAGAGGAGAATCCCCCGGGTTGGCCTTCAGGAAGCACGCTTAACCAGCTTGGAAAAGCCCTTTTGGTGGCCGTCTCCGTCCTGCTGCTTTTTGCTTTTGTTTTAAAAGAAAGCAAAAAAAAAGCCTATTTGAGAAGCCAGCCTGGTTCCTTCGAAAGCTTTAGCTTGACGTTGCATAAACTCCACAAAAGGGATGAAGTTGGTCCCTGGTTTAAAAGTCATTCTTGGATAACTGGGTGGCTCTCGTTTTTATTTGGAGGAGGAGGAGGAGAAGGAGCAGGAAGGGGAAGAAGGAGCGGAGAAGAAGAGGAGGAGGAGGAGAGAAGAGGGAGGAAGGGGAGGAGAAGAGGAGGAGGAGAAGGAGAAGAAGTAATGGAGGAGGAGGAGGAGGAGGGGAAGGGGAAGGGGAAGAAGGAGGAGGAGAGGGGGAAGAGAAGAGGAGAAGGAGGAGGAAGTGGAAGGAGGAGGAGGAGAAGGGATAAGGAGAAGGAGAAGGAGGAGAGGAGGAGGAAGGGGAAGAAGGAGAGGAGAAGAGGGAGGGAGAGGAGAAGAGGAAGAGAAATAGGAGAGGAGGAAGAAGAAGAGGAAGGAGAAGGAAGAGGAAGGGGAAGAAGGAGGAGGAGGAGAGGGGGAAGAGGAAGAGGGGAAGGAGGAGGAAGGGGAAGAAGGAGGAGGAGGAGGAGAAGAGGAGGAAGGGGAAGAAGGAGAGGAGAAGAGGGAGGGAGAGGAGAAGAGGAAGAGAAATAGGAGAGGAGGAAGAAGAAGAGGAAGGAGAAGGAAGAGGAAGGGGAAGAAGGAGGAGGAGGAGAGGGGGAAGAGGAAGAGGGGAAGGAGGAGGAAGGGGAAGAAGGAGGAGGAGGAGGAGAAGAGGAGGAAGGGGAAGAAGGAGGGGAGAAGAGAAGAGGGAGGAAGAGGAGAAGAGGAAGAGAAATAGGAGAGGAGGAAGAGGAAGAGGAAGGAGAAGGAAGAGGAAGGGGAAGAAGAAGGAGGAGGAGAGGGCGAAGAGGAAGAGGGGAAGGAGGAGGAAGGGGAAGAAGAAGGAGGAGGAGAAGGGATAAGGAAAAGGAGAAGAAGAAGAGGAAGAAGGAGGGAAAGAAGAAGATGAAGGTGCTTCACGTCTTTTGGGCTATTTCCGTAGTCCAGCAAGACGATTCCTTTCACCTACCTACAGCCCCCCCCGTCTCCCCACCCCCCCAGCCCACCCCCCCAGCCCACCCCCCACCCCACTCCCGGCTCCCAAATCCATGCAAAACCTTTGCAAGGCTGGAGGATTTATTTATCTATTTATTTATAGCTCGTGGTGTGTTGAAGCTTCTGTCTAAAAGCTGCCATGCCAGGGGTGAGGGTGGGGGTCTCTGATCAATATGAGTTTGGGGAGAAGAAAGGGGGGGGACACACAACGACAAGACCCTCCAACATCCACCCAGCCTCCGTGCTCTGCGCTCTCTTTCGGGTCTAAGCCCTCCGCCCGCCTTGCCATCTCTCCGGCCAGGTGCTCTACGGAGTTATATGCTTCTTTTGTCTTAGAGCTCAGGGAGAGGGCCGGGGGTGGGGGTGGGGGAAAGGAGACTTAAAACCCCCTGCCACCGAGATTAAAGCGGGGGCATAAATGGAAAAAATCCACGGGGGTCCCTTAAGTGCTCCAAAATAAGGGGGAGGGGGTGGAGAGGCCGAGGGGAGAAAAGTCAGTTCGATTCCCCTTGAAAAGTTTCAAAGCGTGAAAGATGGCCGCTCTGATGTTGGGAGGGGCGGGATTGGGGGCTACTGTGAAATTAGGGGAGGCGGGGGGGAGAGAAACGTGATTTTGGGGTCCTTCCACAATTACCAGTAGTCCTTGACTTACGCCCGCCAAGAATGTTGAGGCAAGAATGTTCGCGGTTAAGCAAGGCGTTTGTTGGTTAAGCGAATCACGCTCGATTTTATGAACCTTTTTTCGCCAGGGAATCACGGTAGCCGTTAAGTGGACCGCACGGTTGTTAAGCAAATCCGACTTCCCCATTGACTTGGCTCGCTGGGAGCCGGCGGGGACAGTCGCAAATGGTCACATGACTTCAGGATGCTGCAATTGACCCTCCAAATATGCTGGTATCCACATTAGAGCACCATGGTGCCCCAGTGGTTGGAATGCGGTATTGCAGGCGAACTCTGCCCACTCAGTTCGATCCCGACCGTCTCAAAGTTGACTCAGCCTTCCATCCTTCCGAGGTCGGTAAAAGGAGAATCCAGATTATTGGGGTTAATACGCTGACATTTGTAAACCACTTAGAGAGAGCTGTAAAGCTCCGTAAAGCGGTATATATAAGTCTAAGTGCTATCTAAACCCGTTGTGTGAAGGCTGCCAAAATTTCTTATGGGGCAACTATGTTGGAAGGGACGTGGTGGCTCAGTGGCTAAGACGCTGAGCTTGTCGATCAGAAAGGTCGGCCGTTTTGGCGGTTCGAATCCCTAGAGCCACGTAATGGAGCGAGCTCCAGTGATTTGTCCCAGCTTCTGCCAACCTAGCAGTTCGAAAGCACGTAAAAATGCAAGTGGAAAAATAGAGACCACCTTTGGTGGGGAGATAACAGCGTTCCATGCGCCTTCAGGAGTTGAGTCATGCCAGCCACATGACCATGGAGACGTCTTTGGAGAACGCTGGCTCTTTGGCTTTGAAACGGAGATGAGCACTGCCCCCTAGAGTCAGGAACGATTAGCTCATATATGCAAGGGGAATATTTACCTTTACCTTATGTTGGTTAATCTACTAGATACCATGAAAAATATTCTGGAGATTCATGGAACGCACCCAAGTCAGAAAATGATTGGGCTGCTTCGGGGTGAACCTGCTGTGGAAAGCCAGCCCACTAAGGGGCTCATTCATGGAACCTGGTTAAAACAAAGATGGCTTGGCGCGGTTTATGTGTTCAGCTTCTAACGGGGGATGGAAGGTCACGCTTAACGCTCAACAATAAGTCTGATTTGAATTGGACATGGATGAAGTCACTGTGGTTTGCCTGGCAGCCCTAATCCTAGTTAATGAAAATCAGACTTTGCATATTGTGTGAATCAGAGGCGCTGATTCATACATTGGGCAACCTCGCCACAGTAATAGGCAAGGCATTCTGAGTTCCCGGAAAGTTTTCAACGCGGGCTGCCAACCTGTCTCTAAATTTTGATTGAAAGGGACGAGGTGGCCCAGTGGTTAAGACGCTGAGCTTATCCATCAGAAAGGTCGGCAGTTCAGCGGTTCGAATCCCTAGCGCCGCGTAACGGAGCAAGCTCCCGTGACTTATCCCAGCTTCTGCCAACCTAGCAGTTCGAAAGCACGTAAAAAATGCAAGTAGAAAAATAGGAATCACTTTTGGTGGGAAGGGAACAGCGTTCCGTGCGCCTTCGATGTCGAGTCATGCCAGCCAAATGACCACGGAGACGTCTTCGGACAGCGCTGGCTCTTCAGCTTTGAAACGGAGATGAGCACCGCCCTCTAGAGTCGGGAACGACTAGCATGTATGTGCGAGGGGGACCAAATCGAGATCTAAAAGTGCAATGAATGAAGCCATGTCCCCATTTCCTATCTCAGCTAGGAGCCAGCGGCCATTCAGGCAACTCCCAGTCATAAATCTTGGGGTGTCCCAATCCTACTCCAGCCCCCAACCCACCAGGCCTTCTGGTAGCTTTGCAAATATACTGGGAGTCTGTCGCTCTGTTGAGTAATGTTAGGAAGATTAGAGGCTGGGAGTGAGAACATGTTAATTGCTCGGCACTTCGGTTAATCACCCAGGCTGAAGCGGGCTCATTCATTTCAAAGTCTGCCCTGTGCCCACGGATTCTCTCTGGGCTTATAAAGTCTTGGACCCTTAAACTGATGGTTAAGTTGCTTTAGGACAACCAGGATTCCCAAACAGAACTTTTGTAAACAAGGAGAGTTATTTCCAGTTGATGAATTGACATCCTTATTGTTGTGATTTTCTTTCTTTGCACCCTTCTGAAATCTTTTTTTTTTTTTAAAAAAGGGTCTCCTGACAATTTTGGAAATGCTGGGAACGCATGCGGCATGCAGTTTTGGCCTAGCCTTCCCCCCAAAGCAGGAGGCAGAGTCCTGGTCCCAACAAAACCCCTTTGATTAAACAAATGTGAATTCCTCCCCTTCGCATTCAGCCAAGGCCTGGCAAAGAGTCTTTCAAAGGAGTATTTATGAACACCGACCTTCTCTATCTTGGAAAGCTGCCATGGAATTTTTTTCCCAACGAGATGCTGTGCAAGAAAGACTGAGCAGAGAGTCTCTGAGATTCAAGGACAGATCTTCACACTCCTGAAACGGATCTAACGACCGAACGAACGAATTCTTTCCTGCAAAAGCCCACTCCCCTTTCGCTCCTCTTTTATTTCCTGTGGGAAGAGCCAATCACCTTCCACCTGTAACTTTACTCCCAAGTTGGCCCTGATTTCTGAGTTGTTCTTTTCTTCTGGCAGCTCTGCGTATGCGCACACTGGGAACAGGCTCCAGCTGTTCCTCTGCCCCACTGATCTCCGACTCTAAAGGCAGGTAATAGTTGGTGTAGAAACAGTTGCAATGAATGGCTGTGAACGTTGGACCATAAGGAAGGTTGAGCGCCAAAGAATGGAGGCCTTTGAACTCTGGTGCTGGAGAAGAAGACTCCTGCATTGAGTCCCTTGGACTGCAAGGCCATCCAACCGGTCAGTCCTAGAGGAGATCAACCCTGACTGCTCTTTAGAAGGCCAGATCCTGAAGAGGAAACTCAAAATACTTTGGCCATCTAATGAGAAGGAAGAAGGACTCCCTGGAGAAGAGCCTCATGCTGGGAACGATGGAAGGCAAAAGAAGAAGGGGACGGCAGAGAATGAGGTGGCTGGATGGAGTCACCCAAGCAGTCGCTGTGAGCTTAAATGGATTCCAGAGGATGGCAGAGGACAGGAAGGCCTGGAGGAACATTGTCCATGGGTCACGATAGGTCGGACATGACTTCACAACTAACAACAACAAAAAGAAGAAGAAACAGAATGACACACACCACAAGGTTGGGCGGTATTGATGTCAAAAGGTCTAGAAAGCTTTTCATTGAAAATGCCAGAGGTGGTTGTGGGTCTGGAGATCCCCCTTTTCATGGCAGGATAGGCACCGAGATTTTGCAGTATCCTTCCCCCAGGAGTGGGGAGGGAATGGAGATTTGCAGTATCCTTCCCCTGGAGTGGAGAGAGAATTGAGATTTTGCAGTATCCTTCCCCAGGAGTGGGGAAGGAATGGGGATTTTGCAGTATCCTTCCCCTGGAGCGGGGAAGGAATGGGGATTTTGCAGTATCCTTCCCCTGGAGTGGAGAAGGAATGGGGATTTTGCAGTATCCTTCCCCTGGAGTGGGGAGGGAATGGAGAGTTTGCAGTATCCTTCCCCTGGAGTGGAGAAGGAATTGAGATTTTGCAGTATCCTTCCCCAGGAGTGGGGAGGGAATGGAGATTTTGCAGTATCCTTCCCCTGGAGTGGGGAAGGAATGGGGATTTTGCAGTATCCTTCCCCTGGAGTGGAGAAGGAATGGGGATTTTGCAGTATCCTTCCCCTGGAGTGGAGAAGGAATGGGGATTTTGCAGTATCCTTCCCCTGGAGTGGGGAGGGAATGGGGATTTTGCAGTATCCTTCCCCTGGAGTGGGGAAGGAATGGGGATTTTGCAGTATCCTTCCCCTGGAGTGGGGAAGGAATGGGGATTTTGCAGTATCCTTCCCCTGGAGTGGGGAGGGAATGGGGATTTTGCAGTATCCTTCCCCTGGAGTGGGGAGGGAATGGAGAGTTTGCAGTATCCTTCCCCTGGAGTGGGGAAGGAATGGGGATTTTGCAGTATCCTTCCCCTGGAGTGGGGAGGGAATGGGGATTTTGCAGTATCCTTCCCCTGGAGTGGGGAGGGAATGGAGAGTTTGCAGTATCCTTCCCCAGGAGTGGAGTGGGAATGGAGATTTTACTGTAAATAAGCCCCCCCTGGAATTGGGAGGGAATGGAGATTTCGCAGTATCCTTCCCCTGCCACACCCACCAAGCCACATCACGCCCACCAAGTCGCACCCACAGAACCGGTGGTAAAACTTTTGAGTCCCACCACTGCATCACACCTGAGTGATACGCCTAGGATCAGCCTGGTTTCAATAGAATGCAATGCAATACAATAGCACAGTTGGAAGGGACCTTGGAGGTCTTCTAGTCCAACCCCCTGCCTAGGCAGGAAACCCTATACCGTTTCATGTTACAGGAAGTGATTATTAGTAACCGAGTTGGCATTTTCAGGAGAAGTGGTAAGATTCAACCACAGGTTCAAGTCTCATGTTTCCTGACCTGGTCAACCAGATGTAACCAAGACTCTTTAAGGAAGCAGGAGGTGCGAGCCAGCATTGCAAAAATGATCTCTGTTAGGGCACTGTTAGTCATAGCCTGAGTCAAAAAGTTTTGGGAGACCAATTTCTCTCCGGAGTTCCCCAGAGAGATCGGACGGCTCTTCCTTGTGGCCACCACAGATGCAAAGAGAAAAGCAGATAAGGAGACTCAGCAAAAAGTCCCCCAGAGCAGAAAGAAGTGGCTAGAAGGGATATTACCAACACTTTCATCTTCATTTTCCTACATCAACAAGCTAGCTAGGAATTATGGGTGCTGTAGTCAGTGTTGGATATTTCAGGGTGGGAAAAGTGGAGATCCGGACATTTTCTACTACTTACCCTGTTTCCCTGAAAATAAGATCTCCCCGGATAATAAGCCCAATCGGGCTTTTGAGCTCATGCGCTAAAATAAGCCCTCCCCGAAAATATTGCAACACAGCAGCAGCCATGAGGTAACCACGCTCGCCACCTCCTGCACCTCAAAAATAATAAGACCTCCCCGAAAATAAGCCCAAGCACTTATTTCAGGGGTCAAAAGAAAACAAGACCCTGTCTTATTTTCGGTGAAACAAGGTATTAAAATCCCAGAGCCTTTAGTGCTTAACTAAGGGAAAACTACAGGATTTGGGTTGCAAAGCATCGAACGGCCACTAGAGGGCGGCAAAGGGATTCAGAAAGTTGATTATTTGCTGCCCTCTAGAGATGCTCTGGATTATCGCACCTTAATTTATTATCCACTCTGGAAAAGTTCCTTAAAAACTCCGTAAAACAAAAAGGATGAGGGATCTACTTGGGAAATTCTACTCCAGTCATCAACCAAATCATAATCTCAGTAATGCACAATTACAACTCATTGCACCAGATGCTATGATGGTGTCTTGTTTTTGCTGGAAGCTACCATTTGGGCCCCAGCCAGAGTAGCAATTAAGAATATAATGAGCCACGCCTTCTTGTGGGTGATGACCCAGGCAAAAGTCTAATCTTGGGTGGATTTTTTGGGCGGGGGAGGGGGGGAGGAGAGATTGCGGCATACCACATTAACTTACCTTCCCAAGAGGTCTTTGCAAGAACGCCTGATCCTGTTTGGGGAATAAAGATAAAGGTTCCCCTCACACACATGTGCTAGTCATTTCTGACTCTAGGGGGCGGTGCTCATCTCCGTTTCAAAGCCGAAGAGCCAGCGCTGTCCGAAGACGTCTCCGTGGTCATGTGGCCGGCATGACTCAACGCCCGAAGGCGCACGGAACGCTGTTCCCTTCCCACCAAAGGGGGTCCCTATTTTTCTACTTGCATTTTTTTACGTGCTTTCGAACGGCTAAGTTGGCAGAAGCTGGGACAAGTCACGGGAGCTCACTCCGTTACGCGGCGCTGGGGATTCAAACGGCCAAACTGCCGCCCTTTCTGATCGGCAAGCTGAGCGTCTTAGCCACTGAGCCATCGCCGTCCCGTCTGGTGAATGAAATTGCTCCAAAATAATCCCAGAAAATGCCAGGGAAATTCAGTATGTCTCGACTTCAAGATTATGTGGACGTCAAGTTGCCACAGCTGAGAAACCCTGGTTTAGGACGGATAAGGGGTAGTGGAAGTATTTATCTTCCAACTTGCCTTGCTTCTGTACAGATAGTCCTCAACTTGCAACAATTCATTTAGTGACCGTTCAAAGTTACGACGGCACTGAAAAAAAGTGACTTAGGACCGTTTTTCACGCTTACAGTCTCACCTCCCGCGCATGCACACGTGACCCCCCCTCCCCCCGTACACGTGTCTCCCAGCAGAGACTCAGAAAACAGCTGGCTGGGCAACAGCTCGTGCGCCCGCAGAGATGTCTCCATGTGCCACCTGTCCTATACCATTTGGATTGGATTGGATTTGGATTTATTGGATTTATATGCCGCCCTTCTCCCAAGGACTCAGGGCGGCCTACAGCATTAAAAAACACACAGTACAAAAGTTAAAAGGAAATTAGAAACAGTCCGAAAAACAAACCCAATTTATATAACACTCACATTTTAAAAATTAAATAAAATTAACAGGCCAGGCCGGCTTGCTGGAAAAGCCAACTTTCAAGATCCTATCCGATATCACGGTCCTATACCATGCCAAGATAAATGATTGTCCAGTCTCTTCTTTAAAACTTCCCGTGTTGAAGCATCCACAACTTCTGGAGGCCAGTCGTTCCACCGATTTAATTTTTTCCCACTGTCGGGAAATTTCTTTTTCATTCTAGGTTGTACTTTGGAAAAACTTTGCAACGTTAACGGGCCAAAGAGACTTACTATTCATAATAAGTTCTTTCTTTTTAAAAAAAAAAGATAAATGAATAAACAAATCACCAGCAGCTCTTTGGAAAAGATCAAACGGGGGCATAGGGTGGGGTGTAGACACCAGATAGTTAAATTTCTGTCTGTCAAATCATTTACTAAGACTGTGTTACTATTCTTTTTCTCTTCCTTCCTAGTACCTATCTCTTCCCACTTATGGCTACAGTATAGCCATGGTTCTTGTATTTTGAGAATTTATATTGTTTTATTTGTTTCCTAGTACGATTTGATTGCTTATTAGTAACCTTTGACTATCACTAAGTGTTGTATCTTATGATTCTTGACAAATGTATCTGGTCTTTTTATGCACACTGAGAGCCTAGGCACCAAAGACAAATTCCTTGTGTGCCCAATCACACTTGGCCAGTAAAGAATTCTATTCTATTCTATTCTATTCTATTCTATGCTATGCTATGCTATGCTATGCTATGCTATGCTATGCTATGCTATGCTATGCTATTTGCTATTTGCTATTTGCTATTTGCTATTTTCTACTCTACTCTACTCTACTCTATTCTATATTTTATATTCTACTCTATTCTATTTTCTATTCTATATTCTACTCTACTCTATTGTATTTTCTATTCTATTCTATTCTATTCTATTCTATTCTATTCTATTCTATTCTATTCTAGACTGTCTATCCTACATTCTATTCTATTCTATTCTATTCTATATTCTATTCTACTCTACTGTATTTTCTATTCTATTCTATTCTATTCTATTCTATTCTATTCTATTCTATTCTATTCTATTCTATTCTATTCTATTCTATTCTATTCTATTCTATTCTATTCTATTCTAACAAGGCCGGGCACGAGAGAGTTAAATTTCCTCCTTGAAATATAGCTATTTTTTTCCTTCTTCCTTTTGCTCCACACTTCTAAGTACCAGGTTGAGCAAGACTTTCCGAGACGGGGCGGGCGGATGGCTGATAAACCGCACGCCATAAAATTTGTCAAAGGCCCCACAGACCTGATTCCTGGAGCTCAACCTCACCCTGCCCTTCTGTGTGTGTGTGTGTGTGTGTGTGTGTTGGAGTGTGTGTGTGTGTTGGAGTGTGTGCCTGCCTGTCGGATCTCTCCCTCCCCCCCTCCCTCTCCCTCTCTCCATTATGCGCACACACTTCTGCGTAATTCATTAACCCAAGCGCCTGCGCTGTGCCCCGGGACATACATAACCTATGGCTTTGAGTCAAAGAGGGTGGAGAATTCCCACACTGTGCCTCCGCGGTGCTTGGCAAGCTCACCGCATTCCACAGCACCACAAAGCAGGTCCTTAATCAGCCGGAGGGAGGAAGGGAAGGGAGGGAGGTGGGGGGGGGGGGTTAAGCCGTCAGGTGTGACCCACAGAAACCACTGCCACACTCCTGTTCATTGGCCAATTCCTCTCCTTCTTTCAAGTCTTTGTTGGAAAAGAGAAAAGGGACTTTGTTCACCTGATTACCTGCCGTGAAGGTGCACACACACACACACAGACACACAGTGTCTCCCTCCCCACATCCCCACCCTCCGTCCAAGAAATCCTCATGAATTGCGCCGACTTTGCAGACAGAACAGGTTCTCTGCACGTCGTAAATGTATGGAGCTATTGATCCCAGCTGCCATGGCACCAAGGCACCAAAAGGTTGTTTTCTTGCCATGTTCTTCCCAGTTCAGCTTCTCTTGCTGGTTCTTCGTGGGCTGCGACATTGTTGTTGTTAGTTGCAAAGTCGTGTCCGGCCCATCGCGACTGCATGGACCACGTTCCTCTCCTCTCCCGTCCTCCATTTAAGCTCATTTAAGTGACTCCATCCAGCCACCTCCTTCTCTGCCGTCCCCTTCTTCTTCTTTTGCCCTCCATCGTTCCCAGCATGAGGCTCTCCTCCAGGGAGTCCTTCTTCCTTCTCATTAGGTGGCCAAAGTATTTGAGTCTCATCTTCAGGATCTGGCCTTCTAAAGAGCAACCAGGGTGGATCTCCTCTAGGACTGACCGGTGGGATGGCCTTGCAGTCCAAGGGACTCAATGCAGGAGTCTTCTTCTCCAGCACCAGAGTTCAAAGGCCTCCATTCTTTGGCGCTCAGCCTTCCTTATGGTCCAACTTTCACAGCCGTCCATTGCAACTGGGAAAACCATCGCCTTGACTAGATGCCCCTTTGTTGGCAGGGTGATGTCTCTGCTTCTTAGGAAGCTTTCTAGATTTGCCATAACTTTCCTCCCCAATAGCAAGGCTCTTTTCATTTCTTGGCTGCAGTCGACATAACTTATGGAAATATATGTATTTTTGCAAGTGAAAAAGTTTTTTTTTAATAACGCGGGCCTGAGCCTCGCTCCCGGGAAGGAAGCGCCCAAGGGTAATAAAACCTATCATCGAGGTAAATATGTTAGTGGCTGCAAGCCAGCCCTTGGGCATCTTCTGGATGGAAAAAGTAGATTGCATTGGGGCTTGTTCTTGGTCACGCCGAAAACCCGTTTTTCGATCCTGACTATGTCAAGGTTGACTCAGCCTTCCGTCCTTCCGAGGTGGGTAAAACGAGGACCCCAGATTGTCGGGGGCAAGAGATGCTGACTCTGTAAAACTGCTTAGAGAGGTCTGTAAAAGCACTGTAAAGCGGTGTATGCCTAAGAGCTATTGCTATCCTCCATTCATAGCCTGGTTGCTTCTGCTTTAAAAAAATAATAAGAAGAAAGATCGTACAGATGACAGAAAAGGCCTTTCTCCACTTGAATCCCTGGAGATATACTGCCAATATTGAGACACTATCAAACAGAAGCTTGATATTTTACTTCGAGGGGCAGGGTACCATCCGTGGGAATGCGCTTACAGAGAGCGTGCCCTAATTCTTAAGGCTGCACATACCTAAACTGCATTCCCAGCAAGCACACCCAGGCCCTCCAAGTTGGTGATCTGTTTACTGTAAATAAATTTATCAACTTTCCCAGGCTGAAGTGGGGTGTTTAAACTTTAAGTGTGGGGCAAACACTCTTTGTCTGGCTCTACCTGTTTACACACCGACAGCAAAGAGAAACAAAAAGGAAGAAAACTCTACGTGCCCATCGAGCAGTATGAGTGAGAGAAATAACAGATATACAGATATATAAAATAACCGCCTGCACAGGCCTCCTCAGTCTGTAAATCTGTTTAGGGTTGGCCAATGAATTGGAAGGGGTTTTGCTTCCTCTGTCAGAGAGAAGCCAATGGTTCATAAGCTTCATGAAAAAAGGAAGAAAGTTACAAAGACACACTTGTTCTAACAGGAAGGAAGGAAGGAAGGAAGGAAGGAAGGAAGGAAGGAAGGAAGGAAGGAAGGAAGGAAAAATGAGAAGGAGGGAAGCAAAAATGAGAAGGAAGGAAAAAGGGAAAGAAGGAAGAAAGGAAGGAAGCAATGAGAGAAGGAAAAATGAGAAGGCAGGGGGAAAGGGGGAAGGACGAAAGGAAGGAGGGAGGGAGGGAAAGAAAAAATCAGAAGGAGGGAAGGAAAAATGAGAAGGCAAGAAAAAAGGGGAAGGAAGGATGGAAAGGAGGGAGGGAGGAAGGGGGAAATGAGAAGGAGGAGAGAGAAAATGAGAAGGCAGGAAAAAAAGGGAAGGAAGTTATCTTATACATCCTTGACAAAATAAATAAAATAAAATAAATCATGTTAAGAGTAGCTTTTGCTGTTTTCCAAGAAGCTGGGCTGAGCAGTCCTTCCCTAGTTGGCACTACCACCTCTCTGTCTTTTTCCTTCACCCTCCACTTGCTGGAGAATGGTGTGTCTTGTTTTGGTTTTAAACGTGACTTCCTATGGTGAAGGATCTGGGTTTAAGGGGGGACATGCTTTTGAGAACCGAACACCAGGGACCGCCTCCTTTCGGAGGTCTCCAAGGGTCGCAGGGCCAAACAGATGCGGCCGTGAGCTGGTGATAGGGTTTTTGACGTGTCCGAGCTCCAGAGGAAGTTGGGTCACAAACATGGAAGCAATGAATGGGTCGCGGAGACCTCGGAAGGCTGAACCCGCGGGCAGCTGTGTTTGCTAAATGATTACCAAATGACCAGACAGGATTTCTCACGTCATCAAGACTTCTCTGCTTTTATTTAATTTATCGATGAGTTTCATTTCAGGCCAAGGTTGAAGCGTTCACTGGGGGCATCCGCAGTGTTTTGCTCGGCGGCAAAACCAGGGCAAAATTAACTTTGAGGCCAAAAGATTTTTTTTTCTCCGAAGCTGCAAAATTGAGACTAGGCAGGGGAGATTTAAAGCGTTTGAAAACCTTTTCTGCTACCCTAGATCTTACTGGAGGGGGAGTAAAGAAAAGAAGAAGAGGAAGAAGAAGAAGAAGAAGAAGAAGAAGAAGAAGAAGAAGAAGAAGAAGAAGAAGAAGAAGAAGAAGAAGAAGAAGAAGAAGAAGAAGAAGAAGAAGAATTATTGAAATGGTATATAGACTTTCTTGCTCATGCGGAGGGTTGGACTAGATGACTTCCAAGGTCCCTTCCAACTCAGTTATTCTATGTTCTAATCTTTCTATAGTCATGCTATATGGGTAAGCTATTAAACAGCACACACACAAACATACAAAGGTAAATATAAATGTAAAGGTTCCCCTCACATATGTGCTAGCCATTTCTGACTCTAGGGGGCACTGCTCATCTCCGTTTCAATGCCAAAGAGCCAGTGCTGTCCGAAGACGTCTCCGTGGTCATGTGGCCGGCATGACTCAACGCCGAAGGCGCACGGAACGCTGTTCCCTTCCCACCAAAGGGGGTCCCTATTTTTCTCCTTGCATTTTTTACCTGCTTTCGAACTGCTAGGTTGGCAGAAGCTGGAGCAAGTCACGGGAGCTCACTCCGTTACGCGCTGCTAGGGATTCGAACCTCCAGGGAACCTTAGGGATAAGATCCTCCAGCATTATTGGAGAGAGATATATATTTGGGTCTTCTTGGCCTGTCTCTAAGGGGTCTGTGATCCTCTCTGTGCTTGGTTGTTTTCTTGTAGACGTTGCATCACCCAACTAGGTAACTTCATCAGTACTAAATGTCTATGGCGATCCTCCGAAGAAGAGCCGAAGAAGCTTCTTGGATGAGAAGCGAGACGTCTTCAAAGGAAAAAAAAAACAGAAAGTCCAGTGGCCTCTTGAAAAAGAGCTGAAGAAGCTTCTCGGGTGAAAAGTGAAGCCTCTTCAAAGAAAGTCCAGTTGCCTCTTGAAAAGAGTTGAAGAAGCTTCTTGGATGAGAAGCAAAATGTCTTCAGAGAAAAACCAGAAAGTCCAGTTTAGCTCTTGAAAAAAAAAAACATCCTTTGGGACATTTTCTTGCAAGGGTTTAAATGAGGTGGAGCTCTCGCCTCACAATCAGGAGGTTGTGAGTTCGATCCTAGGTAGAGGCAGATGTAGGGGTTTCCAGCTTGGGCAGGGGGTTGGACTAGATGACCTGTAGGGTCCCTTCCAACTTTGTTACATAAATGTCTGCAAGAAAACGGCCAAGCTCAGAGGCCCCCACATTTCAACCCTGGGGGCAATAAATAATCCCCTTTATCGGCCTATCTTTCTCTCCCACAGAGGACAAGGCTGGGTTTTTAAACTTATTTTGCAGAGGTGACAATCTCTGCACACTCCTCTTTAAGAGTGTGCTTTTTCTGAAATTGGGACTCTTCCAGAGAACAAAAAGTTCTTTCTCTCCGTTCCATAAACAGGGAGGCATCTGTGGGTTCCTAGTATTATAAAAAAGAAAAAGGCGTTTTCCCCTCCCTGCATTTAAGAGTCAGTGTTCAAAAATGAACAGGCGGAAATAATCTAAACGTAAAGGAAAATGGATCTCCCCCCCCCCAAATCCAACTTTCTCCTGGGGATGGGGAAAACTGTGTTGTTATTATGATGAATGACCTTCTGTCTATCCTTCCCTTGCCCTTCCCTTCTTCTGCTTCTAATTCCTTTCAAATAATGATTACACGAGAGCCAGTTTGGTGTAGTGGTTAAGGTGTCAGGCTTGGAGCCAGGAGGTGGGGAGTTCTAGCCCCGCCTTATGCATCAAAGCTGGCTGGGTGACTTTGGGCCAATCACCAGGAGACTGAGAGTTCTAGTCCTAACTTAGGCATGAAACCTG
Organism: Natrix helvetica; assembly: GCF_964273705.1. Classification (NCBI taxonomy): domain Eukaryota; kingdom Metazoa; phylum Chordata; class Lepidosauria; order Squamata; family Natricidae; genus Natrix; species Natrix helvetica. The sequence continues at coordinate 148,238,369 of NC_138551.1, forward strand.
GCTGGGTGATTTTAGGCTAATCGCCAGGAGACAGGGAGTTCTAGTTTTGCCTTAGGCCTCAAAGGTGGCTGGGTGACTTTGGGCTAATTGCTGGGAGATGGGGAGTTCTAGTTTTGCCTTAGGTATCAAAGCTGGCTGGGTGACTTTGGGCTAATCGCTGGGAGATGGGGAGTTCTAGTTTTGTCTTAGGCATCAAAGCTGGCTGGGTGACTTTGGGCTAATTGCCAGGAGACTGAGAGTTCTAGTCCTAACTTAGGCATGAAACCTGGCTGGATGACTTTAGGCTAATCGCCAGGAGACAGGGAGTTCTAGTTTTGCCTTAGGCATCAAAGCTGGCTGGGTGACTTTGGGCCAATCACCGGGAGACAGGGAGTTCTAGTCCTAACTCAGGCGTGAAACCTGGCTGGGTGACTTTGGGTTAATTGCTGGGAGACGGGGAGTTCTAGTTTTGCCTTAGGCATCAAAGCTGGCTGGGTGACTTTGGGCTAATTGCTGGGAGACGGGGAGTTCTAGTTTTGCCTTAGGCATCAAAGCTGGCTGGGTGACTTTGGGCTAATCGCCAGGAGACGGGGAGTTCTAGTTTTGCCTTAGGCATCAAAGCTGGCTGGGTGACTTTGGGCTAATTGCCGGGAGATGGGGAGTTCTAGTTTTGTCTTAGCCATGAAAGCCTGCTCGGTGACTTTGGACCAGTGACTCTCTCAGTCCACCCTAGTGTTAAATATGTGTTGAGTTATTTATAAAAATAATAAAGGCGTGGGAAAGAAGGAAGTAGAAATAGTAAATAAAGGAAGGAAGAAATAGAAAGATAGATAGGAGAGAGAGAGAGAGAGAGAAAGATGGATGGATAGATGGATAGATGGATAGATAGATAGATAGATAGATAGATAGATAGATAGATAGATGATAGATAGATAGATAGATAGATAGATAGATAGATAGATAGATAGATAGATAGATAGATAGATAGATAGATAGATAGATAGAGGCAGGCAGGCAGGCAGGCAGGCAGGCAGGCAGGCAGGCAGGCAGGCAGGCAGGCAGGCAGGCAGGCAGACAGACAGACAGACAAAAGAGAGATAGAGCAAGGAAAAGGAATGCAGTTCCTCCCTTCATGCTGCCCCCTACTGGAGAATATACTGCAATTTCCCACATGTAATATACCCCCCCCCCTCTGTCACACCCTCAGGCCATTCCGTTAACTAAGTTTACATTGTCCATTGGGTATATAGTGCTTTTATTTACCGTAAAATAAAGATAAAGTTACAGGCATTGTCCAAGAAAGAAACACAGAAGCAAAAGGCAACAATGCCATTTACTATAACTCAAGCACACTTGGCAAATATTTATCTAAGCCTGGATTGATACTGGCAGCCTAGCAGCCTTGAAAGCTGGTTTCAATCAGAGAGGGTTGATCTGATTCATATTTATGACGGTTGCACTGTCCCGGGGTAAAGTGATCCCCTTTTGTGACCTTCTGACAAGCAAAGTCAATGGGGGAGGGGGGGAGAGCCAGATTCACTTAACAACTGCGTGGTGAGAAATGTTGCAAAACGGGCCTAAACTCACTTAACGACAGCAGAAACCTTGGGTTCAGTTGTGGGTCATATGTTGAGGACTACCGGCGCTGTATCATGTCTGCACAAAGAGGGGCCAACAACTTGGAAATAAAAGTTTTGGAGAAACTGACTAGGCACAAAACAGAGGGGCGGAAGAGGAGGGTTTAGTTTCAGTGGGTAAAACTATATCCTAGGCCAAGGATCGGCAACATGTGTGGCTCCAGAGTCGCATGTGGCTCTTCCATCCCTCTGCTGCAGCTCCCTGTCGCCGGTGGGCTCCACAATGGATAGGGCTTTCAGGTAGGAGAGGTAGAGGAAAAAGGATGCCACGCTAGGAGGAGACTCTATGGTGGGGGAACCGGACTTCCGGTTGGCTTCAGAATTGAAGGGGGTGTGTGTGTTTCCTGTTAGGACCTTTGTGGCTCTTTGAACTAACCAACCTCAGCCGATTTTCTTACCTAAAACGCCTCCTGAGGTTATTTCATGAGGTTGCAAATAGAGGATAGGAGTTCTCCTGGCCTAGAGTGCCGTTCCTGAACCTTCAACTCCTTTAAGATGAGTGGACTTCAATTCCCAGAATTCCCCAGCCAGCCTAGCTGGGGAAGTCCAGCCATCTACTGAAGTTGTAAAAAACTGGAATGAAAATTGCTCTCACTGTTAGGAAGTTCCTCCTCGGTTCTAGGTTGCTTCCCTCCTTGAGATTCTATCCTGCCTTCCAAATGAGATGTAAAAACATCAGACACTCCTTAAGAGAGCACGAGTATGCCTCTGTGTGAGTCACCGTTCTGGTTCACCCCCTTCCTGAATCAGCCTCCAGTAAGAAACTGGGTAGATGACTGGGATATAAATCAGGGGAGGATGAGAGCATCCGTCCCTCCCCATTGGCTGGGTTTCCAGCACCTTTGCAAGCGAAAGTCGGCTTCTGTATGAGTCACTGTTGAAGGCTGGCCTCTTGTTTCCTTTAGCTTCTGTTCTGTAACAGACCTTCTTCTTCTCCTTCTCCTTCTCCTTCTCCTTCTCCTTCTCCTTCTCCTTCTCCTTCTCCTTCTCCTTCTCCTTCTCCTTCTTCTTCTTCTTCTTCTTCTTCTTCTTCTTCCTCTTCCTCTTCTTCCTGCTTCCCCTTCTCCTCTTCCTCTTCTTTTCTTCTTCTTCTTCTCCTTCTCCTTCCTCCTCCTCTTCTTTTTCTTCCTCCTCCTCCTTCCTCTTCTTCTTCTCCTTCCTCTTCTTCCTGCTTCCCCTTCTCCTTCTTCCTCCTTCTTCCTCTTCTTCCTTCTTCCCCTTCCTCTCCTTCCCCTCCTCCTCCTCCTCTTTGTCCTCCATCTCCTCTTCTTCTTCCCCCTTCTTCCTCTTCTTCCTGCTTCTCCTCCTCATCCTCTTCTTTTCTTCTTCTCCTTCTCCTTCCTCCTCCTTCTTCTTTTTCTTCTCCTTCTCCCTCTTATTCTCCTCCTCCTTCCTCTACTTCCTCCTCCTTCCTCTTCTTCTTCCTGCTTCCCCTTCTTCTCCTCTTCTTCTTCCTGCTTCCCCTTCTTCTCCTCTTCTTCTTCCTCCTTCTTCCTGCTTCCCCTTCTCCTCCTGCTAGTCCTTCTTCTTCCTCCTCCTTCTTCTTCTCCTTCCTCTTCTTCCTGCTTCCCCTTCTCCTTCTTCCTCCTTCTTCCTCTTCTTCCCCTCCTCCTCCTTCTCCTTCCCCTCCTCCTCCTCCTCTTTGTCCTCCTCCGCCTCTTCTTCTTCCTCCTTCTTCCTCTTCTTCCTGCTTCTCCTTCTCCTCATCCTCTTCTTTTCTTCTTCTCCTTCTCCTTCCTCCTCCTCTTCTTCTTTTTCTTCTCCTTCTCCCTCTTATTCTCCTCCTCCTTCCTCTACTTCCTCCTCCTTCCTCTTCTTCTTCCTGCTTCCCCTTCTTCTCCTCTTCTTCTTCCTCCTTCTTCCTGCTTCCCCTTCTCCTCCTGCTAGTCCTTCTTCTTCCTCCTCCTCCTTCCTCTTCTTCTTCTCCTTCCTCTTCTTCCTGCTTCCCCTTCTCCTTCTTCTTCCTCTTCTTCCTTCTTCCCTTTCTCCTCCTCCTCTTCTCCTTCCCCCCCCCTCCTCCTCCTCCTCCTCCTTTTTCTTCACAAAACTCAATACGGATTTCAATTGACCCAACACATCAATTGAGCACATTTGGATGGAGCTGCCACCATTTGTGAGTCCCTGGCTTGGAGTCTCAGAACAGGGACTCTGACAGAGATACTCCACAGAGGGAGCTCTAGAACAAGCAAGTCACTTCAAGCTGTGGAAGAATGAAACTTCCCTCCCTGGAATAAGCCGAATCTGGAAAACATGAGCGAGGGGTGAAGTGGGGGCAGCCAAAACACGGCCTGCTCATTTTTCCTCTTGGAGATTAAGCCCATAAATCAGTGAACAGCATGTCTGCCTCTGTCTCCGTTTTCTCAACCTTCCTCTGGCACCCGATTCTGTGTATGTATCTCTCTGTATCATTCTCTCTCCGTCTTTCTTCTCTCTCTCTCCTCTCTCTCTGTCTCTCTCTCTCTCTGTATCTTCTCTCTCTGCCTTTCTCTCTCCGTCTTTCTCTCTGTCTCTCTGTCTCTCTGTCTGTCTTTTCTCTTCTGTCTCTGTATCTCCCTCTCTCTGTATCTTTCTCTCTCCATCTTTCCCTCTCTGTCTCTGTCTCTCTCTGTCTGTCTGTCTCTTTGTCTATCTTCCCTCTCTCTTTATCTTTCTCTCCGTCTCTCCTCTCTGTCTCCTGTCTCTCTCTTTCTGTCTGTCTCTTGTATCTCTCTCTATCTGTCTCCTCTCTCTGTATCTCTCTCTCTCTCTCTGTCTCTCGTGTATCTGCTCTCTGTGTCTCCATCTCTCTGTATCTTTCTCTCTCTCTCATCTCTCTCTCTCTCTCTGTATCTCTCCCTCTCTCTATCTCTATCCTCCTCTGTACCTCTCTTCCCCAGTCTGCTGGGTGCTGACTGAAGCTGTCATTATCAGCTCAATAAATCTCTTGCAGGAGATCTCCTTTCTTTCCTTCTTCTCTCTCTCTCTCTCTTTTTAATTGAACTGCTGGCTTGCCCGGGGGCGGGGAGGTGGGGGGAAGGAGGCCAGCAAAGGTTGAAGAGAGCAGCATTTTCCCACGCCTAAGACACACCGCCTCGCACATTCCCCGGGCTGCCAGACCTTTCGCAAATGTTTGGATAGCAAAGAGCAAACGGCACACCTCTTTGGCTCGCTCTTCAGAGCCAGACCGGCAGGAAGTGGGACACCCCCCCCCCACAGATACACTCCCCCCCCCAATCTCAGCTGATCCACAGCTACCACCACCAGCCCGTGTGCCGAGCAAGTCACCCACTCTGGCTTGTATTTTTTTGCAGGGGTGGGGTCACCGCAAAGATCTTGAAAAGACACCTGGGAGAAATGGGTGGATTCTCTTCCTCCACGCCCCCCCTCCCTCCCCAAACTCTGCCCTTTGAGCTGAATGCTAGATAACCCTTAAAACGGCCATTCGTTTTGTGACCGTTCAAACTTACTGAAAAAAAAGCGACTTACGACCGTTTTTCACACTTGCGACATCCCCGGTGGGGGCTTGGCATCTGGCTCATATTTAGGACGGCTGCCGTGCCCCGTCACTGTAAAAGGGGGTTGCGTGATGACCTTCAGTCGATGAGGGTTCCTAACTCCACAACGGCAGTGTTCCGCTTAGTGACCACGGCGTAAAACGGGGCCACGCTCACTTAACAACCCTCTTGCTTAGCAACAGTGGTCATAAGTTGAGGGCTTATGCCTGTAAAAACTGGTAAAAATTTCGTCTCTGCATCGGGGAAGACGGTGGTGGGTGAGAAAGATTAGATTCTAATACTCTTATTCAAAAATATCTACAAACCCCTCGCATCCTGGGCAACTGGTAAAAATTTCGTCTCTGCATCGGGGAAGACGGTGGTGGGTGAGAAAGATTAGATTCTAATACTCTTATTCAAAAATATCTACAAACCCCTCGCATCCTGGGCATAAATTGTTTCAACTTCTGCCCTCAAAACGACGCTATAGGGCACTGCACACCAGAACGACTAGACACAAGGACAGTTTCCCCCCCCCCCATGCCATCCCTCTGCTAAACAAATAATTCCCTCACCACTGTCAAACTATTCACTAAGGCTGCATTGCTATTACTATTCGTCTTCTCATCGTTCCTATCGCCCATCTCCTCCCACTTATGACTGCAGGACTGTAGCTTTGTGGCTTGTATCCTTACGATTTATATTGATATTGATTGTTTCCTGATTGCTTATTTGTACCCTGTGACTTTCATTAAATGTTTTACCTTATGATTCTTGATGAATGTATTTTATTCTTCTTATGTACACTGAGAGCATCTCCACCAAAGACAAATTCCTTGTCATCCAGTCATACTTGACCAATAAAGAATTCTATTCTATTCTATATTCTGTTCTATATTCTATTCTATTGTGTATCTTCTATCCTATTCTATTCTGTTTATGCTATATTCTATTCTATATTCTATTCTATTCTATTCTATTCTATACTCTATTCTATATTTGTTTTATTCTATTCTATATTCTTTTCTATATTCTATTCTATATTCTATTTTATTCTTTTCTATTCCCTATTCTATTCTATATTCTATTCTATTGTGTATCTTCTATCCTATTCTATTCTGTTTATGCTATATTCTATTCTATATTCTATTCTATTCTATTCTATTCTATTCTATTCTATTCTATTCTATTCTATACTCTATTCTATATTTGTTTTATTCTATTCTATATTCTTTTCTATATTCTATTCTATATTCTATTTTATTCTTTTCTATTCCCTATTCTATTCTATATTCTATTCTATTGTCTATCTTTTATTATTATAGAATAGTCTATGCTATATTCTATTCTATTCTATTCTATTCTATTCTATTCTATTCTATTCTATTCTATTCTATTCTATTCTATTCTACTCTACTCTACTCTACTCTACTCTACTCTACTCTACTCTACTCCACTCCACTCCACTCCACTCCAATTGCTGGGTTGGGAACAATTTTAAAAAGGAGTCTATTTCTCCTCTTTCTTGATCAAAATTCACTGCTTTATGGGTTTGGTTTTTTTAACACCCCCCCCCAAAAAAAGACGAAGTCATTTCCCACCCACCCCTACCCCTCCTATTCGCTTCAGGCCTCGGGGGGGGGGGGGAGCATTCTCAACCACACAATAGGTAGAAAATCTCCTGTAGGAGTAGGCCATGCTGGAAGATAAAAGAGAAATTTAGCAAGCCTGGAGGGCAAGTTTAATTTTTGTTAAAAAATAAAAATCTGTAGCTTCTGTGAGGGAAAAAAAGTCTGTTCCCTCACACACACACACACACACACACACACAAACACACACAGCACACTCCTCCTCCTTCGCCATTGCAAGCATCGCTGGCTGGAAATCTTGAATTACCCTTTCAGAAAAATCCCACATGATTTGCAGGCTTCCTTTGACGCACAAGCAGGCGTGGAGTCTTGCCAAGGCAGCCAGGCTCCTGCTTAGAAGCTGGAAGCAGAAGAGAGAGGCGGTGGGGAGCTTTTCCAATCCACACAGGGCTGTCTGGCCCACACAAGGCAGGAAGCCGGGCCAAACTGGGAAAAGAAATAGCAGCACGTTCCGCTGGCCCTAAGGCAGCGGTCACCGGCTGGCGGGTCCATGGACCACTGGCGGGCCGTCCGTCCGCGAGAAAATCTTGGTAGTCCGCAGAAAAATGATTGGCGTTTTTTTTCCCCTGCAAAGTTTTTATTTTTTAAATTCTCTATATACAATTCTAGGTATGCATTCACACCGCTGTTATTCTTTTTTACATCCGTGGTCCTTATACATTTATACATTTAGAGCAGGGGTGTCCAAACTTGGAAACTTTAAGACTTGTGGACTTCAATTCCCAGAATTCCCCAGCCAGCCATGCTGGCTGGGGAATTCTGGGAGTTGAAGTCCACAAGTCTTGAAGTTCCCAAGTTTGGACACCCCTGATTTAGAGGGTTATATAACACACCATTTGGTTTGCTTTGTTTACCATCCCTGGCTTGTTCTGACACTACCTTCTTTTCCCTTTCTCTACTGTCTTCCTTCCTCTCTCCTCTCCCTTCCTTCCTCCCTTACCTCTCCCCTACTCCTCTCTTCTTCTTCCCCTTCCTGCCCCCTCTCCTCCTCCCTTCCATCTTCCTCTTTGCACTTTTTTACATTGCACTAAATCAGGGGTCCTCAAACTACGGCCCCCTGGGACGGATACGTGCAACGAACGCTTGTGTTGGTGCAGAGAGTCTCCCCCTTCGGGGTCTTTTTGTGTGGGTCGGAAGGGGGCAGAAATTCCGCCCCCTGGTGGGGGGCTTTGGGCAAAGGCTGGAGGGAAGAGCCGCTGGTGGAGAAGAGCCGGAGGGCCTCGTTCCAGTGGGACTGCATCATGGCCTGGAACTGGCTGACCATCTCAGCCCGCTGAGCCTCCAGGCGCTGGTCCCTGGCCTTGCACTCCCGCAGGACTTCCCTCTGCTTGGAAAGCCTATGCTCCTAGTCCTCAGTGAGGTGCTTCTGCTGAGCCTCCTTCTCGGCCAGATCCAATTTGAACTGAGCTGTTTTGCCAACTCTTTCTCCTGGGGGCTGCTTAGCTCCAGCAACTGCTTCCTGTTGGGGCCCTAAGGACCCTGGGGAGGGGAGTGGAGGAGTGTCAAGGCGCCTCTTGACGTGAGTGACATCATTGGCCACGCCCACCCAGTCACATGCCCACCTAGCCACGCCCACCCAGCCGGTCATTAGGCAGATCCTATTAGTTAGTCTGCGGGGATTTAAAATTACGAATTTAAATAGTGAGAGGAATTTGAATAGTGAGAGGGAGACAATGCAGAAGGGAGAATTATAAATAGAGAAAGCTGTAAAATTACTGTATATTGTTATGCATGTTCTGTGTTTTGTTTTGTCTTATTGTGTTGTTGTTTTTCTTTGCTGTGTCCTCCTCATTGTTTTTAAAGATCAGAACATTGAATAAAAATTATTTTCCAAAAAAAATTACGCATTTAGTGGTCCCTGAGGTCCGAAAGGGTGGGGACCCCTGGCGGTTGTCCCCCTCTCTTTTCTGCAAGAGCCCCTCAAATATTGGAAAACCGCTGTCCCAGGGAGATCAGGCGTGGTAGGATTTAAGGTCCTGAAGAAATCTGGTTTCGTAAGAACCCATGACTTCTTAGAGCAAGGACAGGGCTTGGAGAAGGGATTAATAGAGCAGAAAGCTAGAGGCCTGCTGAGACTTAGAAACATAAAACTTTGGAGGTCTCTTGACAACTGCAACAACTCCACCCCCCCACCCGCTTTCCCCTCTCCAGCCGCCTTCCCCGCCCAGCTTCCTGTAGCCTGTTTTCCTTGCCAGGAGTTGTTTGACCTCCACTGAGTTGAAGCTGGATAGGTTCCCAGAACTGGGGAGGCTGCTGGAGTCATGAGCCTGGGAAGGAAGGGGAAGCCGGAGTTCAGGCATCTTAACAGCTGGGGAGGAGATACTGTTTGCAGCCTGGTGGAATCGGGACTTAAGGTTGCAAAAACGGGTGGGGTGTTTATACAGACCTGGCATGCCCCCCCCCGGCCACCCACCTGTGGGGGGCTTAAAAATAAAAACCACAAGGTGTGGAACGAAACCTTATAGCTGTCCCCGGGGCCCCTTTAGTAAAAACACGTCCTTTTTCCAAAATAAAAAAGGAACATAGAGCATTCAGTGGCTTAGTGGTTAAGACGCTGAGTTTGTCGATCAGAAGGGTCGGGCCGTTCGGCGGTTCGAATCCCCCAGCGCCGCCTAACGAAGGGAGCTCCCGCGACTTGTCCCAGCTTCTGCCAACGGAGCAGTTCGAAAGCAAGTAGAAAAATAGGGGACCCCCTTTGGTGGGAAGGTGACAGCGTTCGATGCGCCTTCGGGAGTTGAGTCACGCCGGCCACATGACCACTGGAGACGTCTTCGGACAGCGCTGGCTCTTCGGCTTTGAAGCGGAGATGAGCACCACCCCCTAGAGTCGGGAATGACTAGCAGATATCTGCAAGGGGAACCTTTACCTTTTATCTTAATTTGTTCTCTCCAGAATAATGGAAGGAATAATGGATGGAAACTGGACTGTATTTCACCTGTTCAACCCTAGAGATTCTGAGGAAGGAGCCGAAAGTGGGGCATCCAAAGGGGTCTTTTAGAGCAGACCACCTCTACTTAGCTGAGGGAAAGCATCGGTTTCCCCCTCCCCCTCCCGGAGAACCTTGGCTTATTCTCCACCATGCCCATTTGAAGACCCTTCCCCTTTTTATTTTCATACGCAAACTTCTTTTTTTAAAAAGGGCAATTCAAAAATTGCACTCTGTGCATGCTCAGGCACACTCTCCTTCTCGTCTCTTTTTAAGCAGCAAGTCCTGCTTGCTTGGGGAGGTTGGACTGGATGACCTACAAGGTCCCTTCCAACTCTGTTAATCTGTAAGCTGTGGCTCATTTAGGCAGTGGGGAAGAGGGGGTAGTAGCCCGCCCTCCATATGCTCCAAGGCATCTCCTCCTCCTCCTCCTCTTCCCCCTTTATTTGGAACACACACACCCCTCCCCACATAGCTACCAGCAGCTGGAGCCAGCTGTGGGACGGGGTGTGTGTGTCTGCATGCGTCACCAGGGGCTGCGAAAGGGCCACGCGACCGGCGGTGGTGGAGGGGAGGCTGGCGGGTGGTTGAGCGCGGTGGAGGAAGGGAGGGGAGGGAGGGCAGCTGGGCTCCTTCATTGTTTTTCCCCCCCACTCTCCCGGCCTTCTTGGGTGACCCAGTCCGCTGGGGAGGTTGCGGTGGACTTTTGCAGCTTTTTTTTTTTTTTGCAAAGCTTGCTCAGGGCAGGGGATTCGCTCTTAATACATTATTATTATTATTATTATTATTATTATTATTATTATTATTATTATTATTATTATTATTATTATTATTATTATTATTATCATTATCATTATTATCATTATTATCATTATCATTATTTATACTTTATTCATTAAACATGAAACTCAGCCAACTGAACATTCAAAAACGCATCACAAATACCAGTGGCTGGTGCTGATGGTTGATATGGTTTGCTGCCAAAGTCCTAGGCATTAACCAAGTTGTTTCTTCTTCTTCTTCTTCTTCTTCTTCTTCTTCTTCTTCTTCTTCTTCTTCTTCTTCTTCTTCTTCTTCTTCTTCTTCTTCTTCTTCTTCTTCTTCTTCTTCTTCTCCTCCTCCTCCTCCTCCTCCTCCTCCTCCTCCTCCTCCTCCCCCTCCTCCCTCCCCCTTCTCCTCCATTCGAAACTCAGTCAACTGATCATTTAAAGATGTGTCACAAATACCAGTGACTGGCGCTAATGGTTGATACGGGTTTGCTGCCAGCGTCCTAGGGATCAACCAAGGACCTTCTTAAAATATAAGATGTTCCGAGTAGCGCAGTTTTTTGAAGTTCCGCTGATGTTATTGCAGGAAGCTGCAATTTGTGGATGTATCTTGTAAAATTCTCGGACATGGTGCCAAGTGCCCCGATGACCATGGGTATCACTGTGACATGCTTCGTCCATAGCCGTGTGGTTTCGATGGCCAGGTAGCCGTATTTCATGATATTACTCTTATTATAGAAAATAGAGAGGAATAATAGTAAATAGATATTAATTTGTTAAGAGATACAAAAGGACAGAAAGATGGTTCAAAAAAATGAAAGGTGATCACCAAAGGCATGTTACACATAATATGAAGTCATGGAAATTGCAGGAACTGGGTATGTCTAGCTTAAGAGAAAGAAGGACTAGGGGAGACAGGATAGCAGTGTTCCAATATCTCAGGGGTTGCCACAAAAAAGAGGGAGTCAAACTATTCTCCAAGGCACCTGAGGGCAGGACAAGAAACAATGGGTGGAAACTAATCAAGGAGAGAAGCAACTTAGAATTGAGGAGCAATTTCCTGACAGTGAGAACAATTAATCAGTGGAACAGAAGTTGCCTCCAGAGGTTGCGAATGCCCCAACACTGGAAGCCTTTAAGAAGATGTTGGATAGCTATTTGTCTGAAACGGTATAGGGTTTCCTACCTAGGCAGGGGGTTGGACTAGAAGACCTCCAATGTCCCTTCCAACTCTACTATTGTAAATGAAATGTAATATCTAGGAGCAATAATTATGACTCATGAATCAATTAGGGGGGCTTCCGGTTTGTTCCCGGTGCCGATGGCAGGCTTTTTTTTAGCCTGTCAGATCAAGAGACAGTTAGAGGTGTTTTTTTACGATCCTTAACACCTCGGACACTCGTAAATTCTTGGAATTTATGAGGGAGAGATTCAGCTGCTGGGTTGAGCCCTTGTGTACCCTCCGGAGTCCGGAGTCTGACGAGGTTTGCCCCCCTTCGCAGTTGTTGTATTCTCCTGCCTTTTTGATAACCTCTGCTAAAAAAGCAGAACCAGTCGCCGGGAACAGCCTTAACATCTTAACATCTTAACATCCCAAGAAGGAAGCAAGACTTTTGCAAGTATTTTAAGTTTTAATTGGGGGAAGAAAAAAAAAAAAAAAAAAAAAAGAAATCTCTTTAAAAAGAACACTACTGCTGAGTTCGAGAGGCGTGGGCTTAGAACAAAGGATTCAAAATGGCGTTGATTTATAGCTGAAAACCTACAGAAAACGAAAGCTAATTATCTGCTGATAGCCGGGGCAATAAAGGCGGAACGGCTGAAACAACCCTAACTATTAACAATCTTTAAGCCAGTTTACATAACCTGAACTACTTAAATGTCAAAGTTTTAATTTCGAGCAACTTAGAAAGAAACATTTGCA
>NC_138551.1:148250920-148303420 GCF_964273705.1 Natrix helvetica
CCAGTAGATTTGGATGTCTTAGAGCAGAGGATGTTTGAGAAAGAGACAGAAGAGCAAAGAATGCAGACACAAAAAGAGGAGGAGGGGCAGGGTGCTGTAGGTGGAGTCGACCCCTCTGGATCTCTGTTGTGCTCCTTCTTGGAAGAAGGACCTTCTAAGTCTCTCACTGAAATGCCGATATTTAAACCTGTCGAACAACGTATTACCAGATCCACGACTAGACAAATGTTAGAATCTCATAAGCGCGTTGACCCTCAAATACAATGTGCTAAGAAAGAAGCTAAGAAGCAAACCGGAGCCATGGGAGGAGCAGGGCTGGAGATTGGTTTTGTGGAGAGAGATCTTCAGCAAATGCTTTCAGCGCTTCAGACCAGATCTAAAGATGCTTAAGCTATTATCTTGGAACGTGAATGGAATGAACTCTCCACAAAAAAGGAAAAAAATATTTTATTATTTGAAGCAATTTAATAATGATGTTGTTTGCCTTCAAGAGACTCATATTAGGCTGCAAGACCAGAAGTACTTAGTGAATTCAAAACTGGGAACATTTTATGCTGCCTCTGATTTGGTAAAGAAAAATGGTGTGGTGATATATATAAATAAAAGATTTTCAACTAAAGTTATAGAGGCAGATGATGCTGGTAGATATATAGCAATTCAATTTGATACAGACTTCGGTTCCATTTTGGTGCTAGGAATATATGCTCCTAACCAATGCCAAGAAAGTTTTTATAAGATGCTCCATTTAAAAATTTTAGACTGGAACTTTAAGAGTATTCTAATAATGGGAGACTGGAATGGAGTGATTTCTCCAAAGATAGACAAGAGTACAAAGACGAAATTCACTACCAAATTACCAAAGGCTTTTTTTGATTTACAAGACGATTTGAAATTAAAAGATGTTTGGAGGACACAACATCTAAATGAGATGGATTTTTCTTTCTACTCAGATAGACATAAATCCTTTTCAAGGATTGATTTCTTTTTGTTAACACCGGATCTACTTCCTAAAGCCAAGAAATCCAAGATTTTCGCCAGGTCACTTAGCGATCATAGTCCGGTGTGGTTACAAATTGAATTAGGGATGAGGCCAAGAAGGTCTTGGAGAGTAAATGAAAATTTATTTAGATATGAAAAAAATGTTGATGAACTTAAAAAACACATGAAGGAATTTTTCAGTTTTAATATGAATAAGGGCACTCCCATTGAAATAGTTTGGGATGCAAGTAAAGCTTATATGCGTGGGGTCCTGATACATATGAACTTTAAACACAAACAAATTAGACAGAAAAGGAGAATGGAATTGGAAGATGAAATAAAACGTAAAGAACAGCTGCTTATAATAAACCCGAATGACCAGGCGCTCCAGATGGCGCTAAAGCTGTTGAAAGATCAATTTCAGATGCTTATAGCAGAACAAACAGCAACCAATTTGCTATTTGCTAAACATAACACCTTTGCCAACGCTAATAAACCTGGTAGATGGTTAGCATATACTTTGAGAAGGAATATGAATGATAGAATTATTGATAAAATTGAGTTTCGAGGGAAGATGGTATATCAACAAGAGTTGATTAAAAAATCATTTGTGGACTATTATACTAAGCTATATGTACAGGATAATATACAGAACAAGTTAATAGATGATTTTTTGGAAGGAAAAAGGGTTGCAAAAATTTCTGTGCTTCAAAAGGCAAATTTGGAACGTCTTATAACCGCTGATGAGATCACTTTAGTTATAAATCAACTTAAATTAGCTAAGGCTCCAGGGACTGATGGTTTGACTGCAATGTATTATAAAACTTTACAACTGGAAATGATTGAATATCTTACACAACTATTTTGTAATATACAACAAGGAGGTAAAATACCTCTCTCATGGAAAGCGGCTTTTATCTCATTGATACCTAAAGATAAAGAGGGCCCTAAGAAACCAGAGGATTACAGGCCGATATCTCTTCTGAACACAGATTATAAAATATTTGCTAAAGTATTAGCCAACAGATTGATGCCGGTTATTCAAGAGATTATTCATCATGATCAAGCAGGATTTATTGAAGGCAGACATATGAAGGAGAATGTAAGGCAACTCATAGATTTAATTGACTATCTTGATAAGAATAAGCAGATCTCTGCAGTGCTGGTTTTCTTGGATGCAGAGAAGGCCTTCGATCGAGTGAATTGGAACTTTCTAACCAAGACTTTGGAAAAGATGGATATGGGACCACGATTGCGGCAGGCGATTGGAGCAATTTATCAGCAACAAAATGCACAACTTATTATTAATGGAAATTTGTCAACAACTTTCGAGATACAAAAAGGCACAAGACAAGGTTGCCCATTATCCCCATTGTTATTTATTTTAACTTTGGAAGTCTTGTTGAACGCAATTCGCGACTCAAAATCCTTAGATGGCATAGCTATCAGGCAAAAGGAATACAGAACTAGAGCATTCGCCGATGATCTGGTTGTTACCCTTTCACATCCTTTGAAATCAATAATCCAGATGAAAAATATCATAATAGAATTTGGCATGGTGTCTGGGTTTAGACTAAATCAAAACAAAACGAAAATGATGGTTAAAAACATGACAGAGACTCAAAGAAAGAGACTTGTAAGTTTAGCAGGTTTTGAAATAGTTTCTAAAGTTAAATATTTAGGAATACAAATTTCAGAATCAAACACAAAACTTTTCTCAAATAACTATGAAGTGTTGTGGCAAAAGATACAGAAAGATCTTGAAGCGTGGAAAAAGTTACAATTGTCTTTGCTTGGAAGGATCTCAGCAATTAAAATGAACATTCTACCTAGATTTATCTTTCTATTCCAGATGATTCCGGTGCTCAAGTCAGATAAAACCTTGTTAAATTGGCAAACAACATTAAATAAATTTGTTTGGAAGGAGAAAAAACCGAGAGTAAAGATGAAGATTATGCAAGATACACGTGAAAGAGGTGGCCTCAGACTCCCAAACCTTCGATTGTATTATGAAGCTGCGGTATTAACGCATGTAGCAGATTGGTTTGGGAAAACAAAAATGGAATTGCTCAATATAGAAGGCCATGATCTTGTTCTGGGATGGCATGCATATCTTTTTTATGAAGACAGGGTGGATAAAGTGTTCAACAACCATGTTCTCCGTAGTGCCTTGATGAGAATATGGAAGAAGCACCGGCCCAATTGGGATTATAAAATACCGCTTTGGTTGGATCTTGCAGACACCATGGGGATTACGAATATTAAGTCACTCGGGGGTTGTTTATATAAAGATGTGCTTATTGCTGATGGGGGCGAATGGAAGTTAAAAACTCTGGAACAGCTGTTGGAAGAAGGAATTACTTTAAATTGGTTACATTACATACAGCTTCAGAAGAGATGGGAAGAAGATCGCAGGGTCGGCTTTATGGATAAAGAAGTGGAACTGATTAAGCAGATAAAAGAGACTGGTCCAAAACAAGTTAAAAGAATATATAATGTACTGTTAGAAAGAGACTCAGAAAGTGAATTGGTTAAGGATTGTATGATTAAATGGGCTCAGAATTTTGGGGAAGTGGTTATGTTGGAAACGTGGGAAAAAATATGGGTTCAGAATGTTAAATTTACACAGTCACAGAATTTAAGGGAGAATTTTTATAAAATGTTTTACAGATGGTATTTAGATCCTAAAAAATTATCATGCATGTACCCAAATGTTCAACCAAAATGTTGGAGATGCGGGTGTCTAGATGCTACCTTTTTTCATGTATGGTGGACCTGCAACAAGGTTAAAGCTTTTTGGATAAAAATATGGTGGGTTATGCAGAATGTATTTAAGAAAAGAATACAATTCACTCCACAAATGTTTTTATTGGGTATAGTTAAGGATTTTACCAAAGGGGAAACAAAATTGGCCTTGTATATGGTTACAGCAGCTAGGTTGTTGATTGCGCAACATTGGAAAAAAGATTTTTTGCCAACAATTGATCAATGGATTCAGAAGGTGGCGGGGTCCGCTGAAATGGCAAAAATTTCAGCTTTCTTAAAAGCTCAGAAACAGGAGGATTACACACAGGAATGGGCAAAATGGATTGATTATATACAGAATAAATATCAGACTAGGAGTTATTATCTAGCCTTTAGGTAAGAATGTTTTGACCGTAGATGATCAGAGTAAATAGTATATGGGATGTTTGGAATTATTAGAGTGGTATACAGCGGAAGTCAGGGGGGTGGGTTTGTGCGGGAGGTGGGGGAGGGTTAGGGTGGAGGGTGGGGCAATATATATGTATGAATAAATTAGAAGATGGGACTAATGAAACATTGTTAGGCTAGGAGAAATTTATATTAAGGGTTATAGATGTTAAATTAGCTTAGAAAATGATCAATGTGTTATTATTAATTTAAGACTAATCTCTATAGTTTTTGTTGGGAGGAGAGGGGTTATGAGTAATCTATTTTAAGATGGGGGGTGGGGAGGGGGTAAAGTGTTTGGTATAATATTTGAATGTGAATTTTTGCGGGGGGGTATAGCATTTGTATGAGATTTATATTGTATGGAGGGGGGGGGTGAAAAGGGGGAAAATTTGTTTGTACAAAACTCTTTTAATAAAAAAAAAAAAAAAAAAAAACAAATACAAATAAATAAAAAAAAAAATGAATCAATTAGGGCATTTTTAGGAAACCTTACACTAGGTTTATGTGTACTGAAATATATGCTACCCAGATGCCACATCCTTCACACCTTGATGTGTGTAAAGAATATAAAAAAATAAAAAGGTGATTGGGGGAAGGGAAAAAAAAAGGCCAAATCTTGAGACTTGGCGGCGAGAAAGGCTGGCTTTTCCCCAAGCTTTCTGTTCCTCTCTGTCAACCCTGTGTCCCTGCTTCTCCTCCCAGCTGCCCCACCCACCCACCCCAAAATACTTCCCTCCCTTCCTGTGTGTTGACACAGCCTCCCTCTCCTTCCTCCTGCTGTGAAGTCCTGCCAACATTTCACTTTATGGGGTGAGACACACACGCAGCAGCAAAAGGGAAACCGGCCTGGGTTTGAGTTGGGCCTCCTCCTCCTCCTCCTCCTCCTCCTCCTCCCGTGCCTGGGTGGGGTAAGGGCAGGAAACCCTATACCGTTTCAGACAAATGGATATCCAACATCTTCTTAAAGACTTCCAGTGTTGGGGCATTCACAACTTCTGGATCAAAATCAATAGACCCGCAGACGAAACAATAGTTAGAAAGGTACTTGAATGTGCAGAGATGGAAAAAAGGACCTTGGAGTTAAAAGAAGGAGAAGAATCGGATTTCTATAAAATATGGAATAGAATTTATAAGTGGCTAGAAAACAGAAGCCAAAACAGGAAATAGAAGTCTTTGTTTGTGTTCCCCCCCCCAAACTAATATTGAATAAAAATGAACCAAAGTTACTAATTACTATCAAACTTAAAATATTGACCACCGTGTAAATATAATGGTGATATGAACAATTAATATTATTACAAGTGTTAGTACGACTGTTATTACGCTACTTCAGAAGTTAAAAATCGATAGGAAGGCAATGGAGAAAGGAGAACTACAAAGGCTAAACATGAATGCCGATACAGAAGGCTGAATAGCTAGTTTTTATTGTTATGTTTGTCTTGTTTTTTCTTGTGTGTGTGTGTGTGTGTGTGTGTGTGTGTTTTAAAGGTAAAAATGTTTAGTAAAAACTATTTTAAAAAATAATGATAAACTTACACACACAAAGGCTCCTTCAAACTGGCAACCTTCTGTATAAAACAGCAAATAAGTATAATCACCAAACAGAGTGGTGTTTCTCTGGAGCTGCGAATATTAACACACACACACACACACACACACACACACACCTGGCTGGAATTCAGCCTGACCTCAGAAGTTTCCGGACTGCCCGCAATGTTTGTTGACATCTGCCCCCAAACTTCCTAAAACTGCCCCCCCCCGCCCCCACTTCACTGTTCATTTATACTTAGGCTAAAATTTCTCAGCTGCGTCTCTTCCTCCCTCAAAGGAATGAACAAAGAAAGGGAGAATTCGAGAAAGAATGAAAACAAAGCTTTTGTGTGCGCCGCGCGCCGTGAGTGGATGTTGCAAACCTCTGCAACACACACAACACACACACACCCGCCCGCCCCCAAAAAAACCCCACAACCACCCAAAGCATCCCAAACATTGTTCCTGAGAAAAACAGCCCATGGGCGAAGCTGCTTCTGGCTGCTGCTTTTGGTATGGAGGATTTGAATAATGTCACGCTGTCCTTCCCAACTGGAAAGAGCATAAATATTATCAAAGAACACTCTCTCTCTTTTTGGGTTTGGCACTGTGCAAGACGAGGAGAATAAAAATCCTTCTGTCTTTTTTCTTTCCCCCTCCAGCCCCCACCATCTTCCCTGGCACGCTCTCCTTTTTCTAATAAGGACAAACTCGTGCGATCTGAAAAAAATGAGTCAGATTTCTCGGGGTGTCGGTGAAAAAGCATTTATTCCAGGAGCTTAACTCCAGGAAAACAAAAGGAGGGAAGCGTTTAAAAGTCGGAAAGGAAGGTGGGTTTGGGGTTGGTTTTGGTCTCCCCCCTCTTGGGATGGAATCGGATAACAGAGAATAGAATAGAATAGAATAGAATAGAATGTAGGATAGACAGAGAATAGAATAGAATGGAATAGAATGAAGGATAGAGAATAGAATAGAATAGAATAGAATAGAATAGAATAGAATAGAATGTAGGATAGACAGAGAATAGAATAGAATGTAGGATAGACAGAGAATAGAATAGAATAGAATAGAATAGAATGTAGGATAGACAGAGAATAGAATAGAATGTAGGATAGACAGAGAATAGAATAGAATAGAATAGAATGTAGGATAGACAGAGAATAGAATAGAATAGAATGGAATAGAATGAAGGATAGAGAATAGAATAGACAGAGAATAGAATAGAATGTAGGATAGACAGAGAATAGAATAAAATAGAATGAAGGATAGACAGAGAATAGAATAGAATAGAATGAAGGATAGACAGAGAATAAAATAGAATAGAATAGAATGTAGGATAGACAGAGAAGAGAAGAGAATAGATTGTAGGATAGACAGAGAATAGAATAGAACAGAATAGACAGAATAGAATAGAATAGAATAGAATAGAATAGAATAGAACGTAGGATAGATAGACAGAGAATAGAATAGAATAGAATGTAGGATAGATAGAGAATAGAATAGAATAGAATGAAGGATAGACAGAGAATAGAATAGAATGTAGGATAGATAGACAGAGAATAGAATAGAATGAAGGAAAGACAGAGAATAGAATAGAATAGAATAGAATAGAATAGAATAGAATAGAATAGAATAGAATAGAATAGAATAGAATAGAATAGAATAGAATAGAATGTAGGATAGATAGACAGAGAATAGAATAGAATGAAGGATAGACAGAGAATAGAATAGAATAGAATGAAGGATAGACAGAGAATAGAATAAAATGTAGGATAGACAGAGAATAGAATAGAATAGAATGGATAGACAGAGAATAGAATAGAATAGAATAGAATAGAATAGAATAGAATGTAGGATAGAGAAGAGAAGAGAATAGTATAGAATAGAACGTAGGATAGATAGACAGAGAATAGAATAGAATAGAATAGAACGTAGGATAGATAGACAGAGAATAGAATAGAATAGAATAGAATTCTTTATTGGCCAAGTGTGATTGAAAGTAAAGTAGAGTAGAGCATGTGCAAACACCATTCCCGCGTACCCTGCCCCTGCATGTGTGACCCCCTCACATGCGCCCAATCCCTGCACATGCATGCATGACCTTGCACATACATGTGTGAGCCCCCACATGCGCCCTCTGCATGCGGCTGCAACTCCCACACATGCCCCTGCATGTGCCCTGCCCCGTGCATACATGCACGACCCCTGCACATGTGTGCTCCCCCATGCATGTATATGCGGCAACCTCACAAGCACCCTTCCCCCCACATACATGCCCCGCACTCTTGAGCATCCACAATGTCAGGAAATTTCTCCTTAGTTCTAAGTTGCTTCTCTCCTTGATTCGTTTCCACCCATTGCTTCTTGTCCTACCCTCAGGTGCCTTGGAGAATAGCTTGACTCCCTCTTTTTGGGGGCAACCCCTGAGATATTGGAACACTGCTATCATGTCTCCCCTAGTCCTTCTTTTCATTAAACTAGACATACCCAGTTCCTGCAACTGTTCAGCATATGCTTTAGCCTCCAGTCTCCTAATCCTCTTTGTTGCTCTTCTCTGCACTCTTTCTAGAGTCTCCACATCAAGTGGTGTGCATTAAATATGCATATTTACAGATACAGATTAACAGAGTTGGAAGGGAACTTGTAGGTCATCTAGTCCAACCTCCCGGCCCAGCGAGACACCCTTCACCATTTCTGACAGATGGGAGTCCAATCTCTTCTTGAAAGCCTCCAGGGATGAAGCTCCCACAACTTCCCGAAGGCAACTTCTCTTCCATGGATTGATTGTTCTCACTGTCAAGAAATTATTTCCAGGTTGAATTTCTCTTTGGTCAGTTTCCATCCGTTATTCCTCGTCTGGCCTTCCTTGGGGTATCTTGGAAAATAGCTTGATCCCCTCTTCTCTGTGGCAGCCCTTCAAATGTTGGAAGACTGCTATCCTGTCTCTCCTGGTCCTTCTTTTCATGAGAGTAGACATACCCAGTTCCTGCAACTGTTCTTTGACATCTGAACTGGGAGTGGGCAGACTCCCCGTCCCCCTTGTTTGCAAAAGTTCTCTGCTTCTGTTTGACTTCGGTTGAGTGTGCGTGAGGAACAAGGGGAGATTTTGTGGGAGATCAAGGAGGAATAACAGTAGCAAGAAAAGTCGGCGGAGATTCTCAGTCCCCCAAAGTGCTTTGTTTTCAAAAGGCAACTGACTTCGCCTTTCCCCCCCCCCCCTTTTCTTGAAGACGTTTCGCTTCTCATCCAAGAAGCTTCACTGATGAGGGAATCACATTGCAGTTGCTAAGTTAGTAACACGGCCGTTAAGTAGATCAGTCATCCCCATGGACTTTGCTTGTCTAGAGGTTATAAAAGGGGATTGCATGACCCCAACACACACCCACACATTGCAAATATCCTAAGTGTGAGTTTAGTTGCCATGAATTTTGATCATGGGACCATGGGAATGGTACAACGACCGTGTGAAAAATTGTCATAAGTCACCTTTTCCGGGATAACGTTGAACCGTCACTAAACGAATTGCTTTAAATCGAGGGCTACCTGTATTCCTGAATTGAGGATCCATGCCAGTTGCCCCCCCCACTCTGACTTCTACCTTAAACCCATGATAATTCATGCCAGTTCCCCCCCCCCGCCCCCTCAGGATTGGGTTTGGCTAGTCTACAGAGGAGGAGGACTAGGGGTGACATGATAGCAGTGTTCCAGTATTTGAGGGGCTGCCAGAAAGAAGAAGGGGTCCACTTATTCTCCAAAGCACCAGACAAGAAACAATGGGTAGAAACTAACCAAGGAGAGAAGCAACCTGGAATGAAGGAGAAACTTCCTACCAGGGAGGACAATTAACCGGTGGAACAGCTGGCCACCAGAAATCATGGACACTCCATCACTGGAGGTTTTTAAGAAGAAACTAGACAGCCACTTATCTGAAATAGTATAGCTTCTCCTGCTTGAGCAGGGGGCTGGACTAGAAGACCTCCAAGGTCCCTTCCAGCTATTCCATTCTGTCTATCCTATATTCTCTTCTCTTCTCTTCTCTTCTCTTCTCTTCTCTTCTCTTCTCTTCTCTTCTCTTCTCTTCTCTTCTCTTCTCTTCTCTTCTCTTCTCTTCTCTTCTCTTCTCTTCTACTCTCTGTTCTGTTCGGTTCTGTTCTCTTCCATGTTCTCTTCTCTTCTCTTCTACTCTCTGTTCTGTTCTGTTCTCTTCCACGTTCTCTTCTCTTCACTTCTCTTCTAGATTATCTTCACTTCTACTCCCTGTTTTCTTCTCTTCACTTCTCTTCTACGTTCTCTTCTCTTCTACTCTGTTCTCTTCTCTTCACTTCCCTTCTATTCTACATTCTCTTCTCTTCTGTCTACTCCTCTATTCTGTCTATCTTCTCTCTTCTCTTCTATCTTCTCTTCTCCTCTTCTCTCTATCTTCTCTTTTCTTCTCTTCTCCTCTCCTCTCCTCTAGTCTATCCCTATCCTATCCTATCATTCTATCCCATCCTATCCCTATCCTATTCTGTTCGAGGGACTTCTGCAGCTGACCCACCCTTCAGAAAACGGACCCTTAGGCTCTTTGCGTGGCTGATCCTTTCCAAGGAAATGGGGGATGAACTCCACACGGGACGGGAAGGAGAACGAAAGAGAATCGCAACCGATTCTCTGGGCCACCCTTGAGCGAAAAAGACGGGCCCAGAACTCTACATCAACAAACAGCCCCAGCCAAGCAGCACCGTAGAGACGGGGCCGGTGCTGCTGCGGCTGCTGTCGGGGAGGA
Source organism: Natrix helvetica (assembly GCF_964273705.1). Classification (NCBI taxonomy): domain Eukaryota; kingdom Metazoa; phylum Chordata; class Lepidosauria; order Squamata; family Natricidae; genus Natrix; species Natrix helvetica. The sequence goes on from NC_138551.1 coordinate 148,261,389, forward strand.
GGCGATGCTTGTAAAACTCGACCCCGGCCGGAGCTCTCTCTTTCCGGCTTCCCAAAAATGCATCTCTGCTTACACGGAAGCCCGCTTTGTGCCGGAGCCAAAGGAAGCCCAGGAGCCGCTTGGAAACAATTATAGGTTGACCTTCGGAAGAGGGAGGGGAGGAAGCGGGGCGGACGGTGACAGGGATTCTCCCGGGGTGTGTGTGTGTGTGTGTCGCTTGGAGGACATTACCCAGATCCTTCCTGGAAGGAAAGGCGAGATAATTGTTCCTCCTCGGAGGAGGAGGAGGATGGAGCTCTTACGCAAGTCTCAGTCGGTGGGTGTGTGGTTTAACACCCGCGGAGGGGAGCGGGCGTGTGAGTGAACAGCCTCGGGCTCGCCGTGCAAGCGGGGCGGGCTGTTGTGTGTTTGCCGCTTGCTGCTCTTCACTTGTTCCTACTTGGATCAATCAGAATAGAGCTGGAAGGGGCCTTGGAGGTCTTCTAGTCCAGCCCCGATCAGGCAGGAGACCCTCTATATATCAATCAATCAATCAATCAATCAATCAATCAATCAGTATAAAGCTGGAAGGAGCCTTGGAGGTCTCCTAGTCCAGCCCCCTGATCAGGCAGAAGAGCTTCTACCATATCAATCAATCAATCAATCAATCAATCAATCAATCAGAATAAAGCTGGAGGGGGCCCCTTTTCAAGCAGGAGACCCTCTACCATATCAATCAATCAATCAATCAATTAATCAGAATAGAGCTGGAAGGGGCCTTGGAGGTCTTCTAGTCCAGCCCCCTTATCAGGCAGGAGACCCTCTACCATATCAATCAATCAATCAATCAATCAGAATAGAGCTGGAAGGGACCTTGGAGGTCTTCTAGTCCAGCCCCCAGATCAGGCAGGAGACCCTCTACCATTTCAATCAATCAATCAATCAATCAGAATCGAGCTGGAAGGGACCTTGGAGGTCTTCTAGTCCAGCCCCTGATCAGGCAGGAGAGCTTCTACCATATCAATCAATCAATCAATCAGAATAAAGCTGGAAGGGGCCTTGGAGATCTTCTAGTCCAACCCTCTGCTCAAGCAGGAGACCTTCTACCATATCAATCAATCAATCAGAATAGAGCTGGAAGGGACCTTAGAAGTCTTCTAGTTGAGGCCCCTGATCAGGCAGGAGACCCTCTACCATATCAATCAATCAATCAATCAATCAATCAATCAATCAATCAATCAGAATAGAGCTGGAAGGGACCTTGGAGGTCTTCTAGTCCAGCCCCCTGATCAGGCAGGAGAGCTTCTACCATATCAATCAATCAATCAATCAATCAATCAGAATAGAGCTGGAAGGGGCCTTGGAGTCCTCACTGGCTGGAGTTTATTCAGCAGGGCACACCTGGAGATGATGCCTGCTTTGTGGAGAGGGAAAAGGATATAGACAAGTGTGTTTGTGTGTGCGTGTGTGCGTGCGTGTGTGTCTGCTTTTGAGTCAGTCTTGACTTCTGGGAACTGCCTGGACAAGTCCCTGCAGTTTTCTTGGCAGGATTTCAGAAATGATTTGTCATTGCCTCCTCCCTAGAGAGGGGAACTGGCCCAAGCTGGCTTTGTGCCTAAGTGAGGCTAGAATTCACAGTCTCCTGGTTTCTAGCCTAAAGGGGTGATTAAAACTCACCACCTCCTGATTTCTAGCCTAAGGTGGGACTAGAACTCATTATCTCCCAGTTTCTCACCTAAGGTGTGATTACAACTCGCCACCTCCTGGTTTCCAGCCTAAGGTAGGACTGGAACTCACTATCTCCCAGTGTCTCACCTAAGGTGTGATTAGAACTTGCCACCTCCTGGTTTCCAGCCTAAGGTAGGACTAGAACTCACTATCTCCCAGTTTCTCACCTAAGGTGTGATTACAACTCGCCACCTCCTGGTTTCCAGCCTAAGGTAGGACTGGAACTCACTATCTCCCAGTGTCTCACCTAAGGTGTGATTAGAACTTGCCACCTCCTGGTTTCCAGCCTAAGGTAGGACTAGAACTCACTATCTCCCAGTGTCTCACCTAAGGTGTGATTACAACTCGCCACCTCCTGGTTTCCAGCCTAAGGTAGGACTAGGACTCACTATCTCCCAGTTTCTCACCTAAGGTGTGATTACAACTCGCCACCTCCTGGTTTCCAGCCTAAGGTAGGACTAGAACTCACTATCTCCCAGTTTCTCACCTAAGGTGTGATTACAACTCGCCACCTCCTGGTTTCCAGCCTAAGGTAGGACTAGAACTCACTATCTCCCGGGTTCTCACCTAAGGTGTGATTACAACTCGCCACCTCCTGGTTTCCAGCCTAAGGTAGGACTAGAACTCACTATCTCCCAGTGTCTTACCTAAGGTGTGATTACAACTCGCCACCTCCTGGTTTCCAGCCTAAGGTAGGACTGGAACTCACTATCTCCCAGTGTCTCACCTAAGGTGTGATTACAACTCGCCACCTCCTGGTTTCCAGCCTAAGGTAGGACTGGAACTCACTATCTCCCAGTGTCTCACCTAAGGTGTGATTAGAACTCGCCACCTCCTGGTTTCCAGCCTAAGGTAGGACTAGAACTCACTATCTCCCAGTGTCTCACCTAAGGTGTGATTACAACTCGCCACCTCCTGGTTTCCAGCCTAAGGTAGGACTAGGACTCACTATCTCCCAGTTTCTCACCTAAGGTGTGATTACAACTCGCCACCTCCTGGTTTCCAGCCTAAGGTAGGACTAGAACTCACTATCTCCCAGTTTCTCACCTAAGGTGTGATTACAACTCGCCACCTCCTGGTTTCCAGCCAAAGGTAGGACTAGAACTCACTATCTCCCAGTGTCTCACCTAAGGTGTGATTACAACTCGCCACCTCCTGGTTTCCAGCCTAAGGTAGGACTGGAACTCACTATCTCCCAGTGTCTCACCTAAGGTGTGATTAGAACTTGCCCCCTCCTGGTTTCCAGCCTAAGGTAGGACTAGAACTCACTATCTCCCAGTTTCTCACCTAAGGTGTGATTACAACTCGCCACCTCCTGGTTTCCAGCCTAAGGTAGGACTAGAACTCACTATCTCCCAGTGTCTCACCTATGGTGTGATTACAACTTGCCACCTCCTGGTTTCCAGCCTAAGGTAGGACTAGGACTCACTATCTCCCAGTTTCTCACCTAAGGTGTGATTAGAACTTGCCACCTCCTGGTTTCCAGCCTAAGGTAGGACTAGAACTCACTATCTCCCAGTGTCTCACCTAAGGTGTGATTAGAACTCGCCACCTCCTGGTTTCCAGCCTAAGGTAGGACTAGAACTCACTATCTCCCAGTTTCTCACCTAAGGTGTGATTAGAACTTGCCACCTCCTGGTTTCCAGCCTAAGGTAGGACTAGAACTCACTATCTACCAGTTTCTCACCTAAGGTGTGATTAGAACTCGCCACCTCCTGGTTTCCAGCCTAAGGTAGGACTAGAACTCACTATCTCCCAGTGTCTCACCTAAGGTGTGATTAGAACTCGCCACCTCCTGGTTTCCAGCCTAAGGTAGGACTAGGACTCACTATCTCCCAGTGTCTCACCTATGGTGTGATTAGAACTCGCCACCTCCTGGTTTCCAGCCTAAGGTAGGACTAGGACTCACTATCTCCCGGGTTCTAGCCTAAGGTGGATCTAGAACTCCCAGGCTCCTGGTTACTGCCCTGGTGCTGTAGCCATGTCTCCTTGATCCTTCCATCTTGATAAATCAGTCTCAAGGCCTTTCCTTAAGAGTTTTAGCGCCCACAACCACAAAAGCCATTTACTCTTTTTAAAAGACTTTTGAACTTTCTATTCCTGCAGGGCGCGTGCCGATTTGTCCTCACGTTAGCAAACCCGAGAAACCAAACCAACCTTTTCCAGAAAACATGCTCCAAACCAACCTTTTCCAGAAAAGATTTGGGATACAGGATCCTGTCCTCGTGTAACGGAGCCGGCCATAAATCCGTGTGGGATTTTGAAAAGAGTCAGAGGATCTCAAAAGCACACGCGTGGCTCCTTCGCTCCGTGTTTCAAAATCCCCTCTGCTATTTCCCACGGGTCACAGTTAATTTATTTGAGACCGTTTGCAAATTGTCTCACCCTTAGGGAGGCTTATGAAGGCACACGCGTTTGCCCAGCCGAAGCCTGGAACTCCGGACCCTGAGGGAAAACACACACACACACTCACACTAATTCTGGGGCCCAAAGCTGGCCACCCGATGGGACAACACAACCCCAACCGCCAGAGTCCACCAGAAACTCCTCTCAACGTCCACAGAAGCATCAATCCTGCCATCCAGATTGGGCTGAAAATTGTGAAAGGCTCTTTGTGGGAGGCAGAGTCCAGCGAAGGGAGGAAATGAATCTCGGGGAGGGAGGGAGGGAGGGAGAGAGAGAGAGAGAGACTGTGCAGAAGGAAGTTGTGCTTTGTGGATATGCACCACATTGGCAGTGTGTAGGTGGCACTAGGAGAATACGTGCTGCTTTTTCTTCTTTTCTTTAGGGAAGCGACCAACAGGCCAAAAAAGTCATCAGCACAAGGGACACTTTATTCCTTCCTCTTCTCTCTCTCTCTCCCTTTCTTTTTTCTTTCTTCCTCCCTCGCTCTCTCTTCCTCCCTCCCTTCCTTTTTTTATTTCTTCCGCCCTCACTCCTCCCTTCCTTCCTCCCTCTCTCTTCCTCCCTTCCTTTTTCCTTTCTTCCTCCCTCCCTCTCTCTTCCTCCCTCTTCCTCTCTTCCTTCCTCTCTCTTCTTCCCTCCCTTTTTTTCCTCCCTCCCTCCCTCCTTCTCTCTTCCTCCCTCCCTCTTTTCTTTGTTCCTCCCTCCCTTTTTTCTTTCTTCCTCACTCCTTCTCTCTTCCTTCCTCCCTCTCTCTCTTCCTCCCTTCTTTTTTCCTTTCTTCCTCCCTCCCTCTCTCTTCCTCCCTCCCTTTTTTCTTTCTTTTTCCTCCCTCCCTTCCTTTTTCTTTCTTCCTCCCTCCCTCCTTCTCTCTTCCTCCCTTCCTCTCTTGCCCTCCCTCCCTTTTTTTCTTCCTCCCTCCCTCTCTTCCTGCCTTTTTTCTTTCTTCCCTCCCTCCTCTCTTCCTCCCTCCCTCTCTCTTCCTCCCTCCCTTTTTTCTTTCTTCCTCCCTCCCTCTTTCTCTCTTCTTCCCTCTCACTCTCTCTTCCTCCCTTTTTTCTTTCTCCCTCTCTCTCTCCCTACCACCCTTTTTTCTTCCTTCCTCCCCCCTCCCCCCTCCCACTTCACCAGGCCAAAATTGCCCAAGTTCATTTCCAAACGGGCGGTAAGGCCACATCAATTCCTGCCTTGCCAGCCCTTGTCTGAAACACTTCTGGATGTCATGGAGCCGGGAGGAAATGGGTTGCGAGCAAGCAACGAAGTAGGGAAGGAGGGGGGGGGGAATTCAATTTCCTGACGTGTTAACAGAGGCCAGGGCTAAACTAAAATTGCTCCCAGATTGGTCCCATGACCTACCTGAGCTGGGCACGATCCTACGGCCCTTGCTCTAATTTCTTCCTCCTTCCTCAGAGGCTGAAATTAAATTTGCTTTCCTCTGGAGGAGAGCAATGTCATTTTGTAAGGGAGCTGCGCAAAGGCTGGGGAAGGGGCTGCAGCTGGTGTCTGCTGGCATCTCATTAGAGCCCAGGCTCGCCCAAAATAATAACTGCTCAAATGGAGGGTAATCTATATATATAAAAGCGAAATAGCCACTCATGCGACATCGCGAAATCTCCAGAACCATAAAGCCTACAAACTTGAAATTTGCCACGTATGTTACTTTTGGCTTCTAGATGCTCGCTAAGAAAGGATTCGTCAAAATGACCATCAGATCATTAGTATTTCTTATACAGTATTATATTAACACGCTGTGATGCTAAAGAGTTAGACGTTCTACTCCCCCTCCCCATCTGAGAAGAACTATGTTCCAACTGCCAGTTGCTTTATATTAACACGCTTCGAAGTTAAGGGGTTACACATTCTACTCCCCCTCCCCACCTGAAAGGAACTCTGTTCCAACTGCCAGTTGCCTTATGTTAACACGCTCTGATGCTACCCCTTTGCTAGACTGGGCGTGGGCGTGGCTAGCGCATGACTCATCCGGCCTGCAGGCTGGGAGTTTAGATATTCTACTCCCCCTCCCCATCTGAAAAGAACTCTGTTCCAACTGCCAGTTGACTTATATTAACACACTCTGATGCTAAGGAGTTGCACATTTTACATTAATTTTCAAGCTTTAGGTATCAATCCCGATCAGATAGTTCCGTAGCGAAGCATTAGTATAGAATGTAAAGGGTGAAGAAGCGGGGGAAAGCTTTAAAGGCACCCAATCAAATTGCAAAAAACCCCAAAAAAACATTAAGGCTTCCCCGCCATCTTCTTTTCCAACTAGGCAGCCAGAATTCGTACAGCTCCCACCACTCAAATTGCAAATTCTGGGGCTTTGATCTAACTTTCTGAATTGCTGCCTGTCAAAGAGAGATCCAACCTAGAAGTAAGGCCACACTTGGAATACGGCATTCAGTTCTGGTCGCCACGATGTAAAAAAGATGTGGCGACTCTAGAAAGAGTGCAGAGAAGAGCAACAAAGATGATTAGGGGACTGGAGACTAAAACATATGAAGAACGGTTGCAGGAACTGGGTATGTTTAGCTTAAGAGAAAGAAGGACTAGGGGAGACATGATAGCAGTCTTCCGATATCTCAGGGGTTGCCACAAAGAAGAGGGAGTCAACCTATTCTCCAAGGCACCTGAGGGTAGAACAAGAAGCAATGGGTGGAAACTAATCAAGGAGAGAAGCAACCTGGAACTGAGGAGAAATTTCCTGGCAGTTAGAACAATTAATCAGTGGAACAGAATTTGCCTCCAGAAGTTGTGAATGCCCCAACACTGGAAGTCTTTAAGAAGATGTTGGATAGCCATTTGTCTGGAACGGTATAGGGTTTCCTGCCTAGGCAGGGGGTTGGACTAGAAGACCTCCAAGGTCCCTTCCAACTCTACTATTGTATTGTATTGTAAGTAAGGAGAAATTTCCTGACCGTGAGAACGCTTAATCCGTGGAACGGCTTCCCTCCAGAGGTTATGGCCGCGCCATCACTGGAGGCTTTCAAGAAGAAATCGGACAACCCTTTGCCTGGAACGGTGTAGGGTTTGAGCAGCGGGGTTGGACTAGAAGACCTCCAATGTCCCCTTCTAGCTATACGATTCTATAATTTCTTTTCAGAGAGAATCTAACATTTTGTGTTTCTTGCATCTGGAAAATAAACCAGGGGTGGGAGTGGGACGAGTTGGGGACAGGATAGTTAAGTTTCGCTCCGTCTAAGAAGGGGAGGGGTGGGCTGCCTTCTCCTCTCGTGCCTTGCCCCACCCTGCCTCGCCCTCAAGAGAGTTTGATAGCTCTGCTTTATGGCCTCTGCAACCCCTCCCTTCCACCCCCTAGCAAATTCCACACGCCTGCGGCCTCAAATCCACTTATGTTGTGCAGTTGGCAGGAGGGGAGGGAGTCACATGGCGGTTGGGTGTTTGCGGTGGGAAGGCTTGGGGGGGGAGCAGGTCTTTCTCTAATTAGGGTGTGTGTGTGTGTGTGTTCCCCCCCTCCCTTGTTCGGCAGCATCTCCTCATCACCCCCACCCACCCACGCCCTGGGTTTTTTGTGCAGCTGCAACGGCCCTGGCCCACGGCCCCCCTACTTTCTCACGCTCCCCTTGCCAAGTCGTGTAATTGGATGGGCGGCCGCCAAGAGCCAAGGACGGCCTCTCCGCCTTGCTCCTTCTGCTCACACTTAACCGGGGAGATGTTTTTCCTTGAACGCTCCTCTCTGGAGACTTCTTTTTTTTCCCCTACACACACATACACACACACACACCTCCTCCTGGCTCCTAGTCAAGGTCACAGCTGAGCTCCACCACACCGCAACGCTCCAGGGCAGAGTCCCACAAGCAGAGGGAGGGATTTTTACGCCTCCCGGAATCTCCGGCTAGCTAGGCCAAAAGGAGTTGGTGATTCATAGTATGGTGATATGGTATAAAAGAATTGGAAGGGACCTTGGGAGTCTTCTAGTCCTTGCTCAAGCAGGAGAGACAAATGGATGTCCAGACTCTTCTTTAAAAAACTTTAGAGTAGCGTAGAGTAGAATATAGACGAGAGACTAGAAGAGAAGAGGATATAGAAGAGAGAATAGAATAGAAAATAGAATAGAATATAGAAGAGAGAACAGAAGAGAAGAGAATATAGAAGAGATAATAGAATAGAAAATAGAACAGAATAGAAAGTAGAATAGAGAATAGAATAGAATGAGGAATAGAGTAGAGTAGAATAGAGTAGATTAGAATATAGAAGAGAGACTAGAAGAGAAGAGAATATAGAAGAGAGAATAGAAGAGAAAATAGAATAGACTATAGAAGAGAGAAAAGAGAATATAGAAGAGAGATATAATAGAATAGAAAATAGAATAGAATAGAAAGTAGAAGAGAGAATAGAATAGAATGAGGAATAGAATAGAATAGAATATAGAAGAGACTAGAAGAGAAGAGAATATAGAAGAGAGAATAGAATAGAAAATAGAATAGAATATAGAAGAGAGAATAGAATAGAATATAGAAGAGAGAATAGAATAGAATATAGAAGAGAGATATAATAGAATAGAATAGAAAGTAGAAGAGATAATAGAATAGAATGAGGAATAGAATAGAGTAGAGTAGAATATAGAAGAGAGACTAGAATAGAATAGAAGAGAATATAGAAGCGAGATAGAATAGAATAGAAAATAGAACAGAATAGAACGTAGAATAGAGAATAGAATAGAATGAGGAATAGAGTAGAGTAGAGTAGAGTAGAGTAGAATATAGAAGAGAGACTAGAAGAGAAGAGAAGAGAATATAGAAGAGAGAATAGAATAGAAAATACAATAGAATATAGAAGGGAGAATAGAATAGAATATAGAAGAGAGATATAATAGAATAGAATAGAAAGTAGAAGAGAGAATAGAATAGAATGAGGAATAGAATAGAGTATAGAAGAGACTAGAAGAGAAGAGAATATAGAAGAGAGAATAGAATAGAAAATAGAATAGAATATAGAAGAGAGAATAGAATAGAATATAGAAGAGAGATAGAATAGAATAGAATAGAAAGTAGAAGAGATAATAGAATAGAATGAGGAATAGAACAGAGTAGAGTAGAATATAGAAGAGAGACAAGAATAGAAGAGAAGAGAATATAGAAGCGAGATAGAATAGAATAGAAAATAGAACAGAATAGAACGTAGAATAGAGAATAGAATAGAATGAGGAATAGAGTAGAGTAGAATAGAGTAGAATATAGAAGAGAGACTAGAAGAGAAGAGAATATAGAAGAGAGAATAGAATAGAAAATAGAATATAATATAATATAGAAGAGAGAAGAGAAGAGAATGTAGAAGAGAGATATAATAGAATAGAAAATAGAATAGAATAGAAAGTAGAAGAGAGAGTAGAATAGAATGAGAAATAGAATAGAGTAGAGTAGAGTAGAACAAAATAGAATGAGGAATAGAATAGAGTAGAGTAGGAATAGGAATTGGAATTGGAATAGGAATAGGAATAGAATAGAAGGAATAATGGATGGAAACCGAACAAGGAGAGATTCAACCTGGAAATAAGGAGAAAAATTTTGACGGTGAGAACAATCAACCGATGGGACAGAAGTTTCCTTTGGAAGTTGTGAGAGCTTCATCAGTGGAAGCTTTCAAGAAGAGACTGGACATCTGTCAGAAATGGTCTCCTGCCTGGGAAGGGGGTTGGACTAGATGACCCACAAGGGTCCCTTCCAACTGTTAATCTGTTATAGAACAGCACAGAACAGAACAAAACAGAACAGAATAGAATAGAAGCTGGAAGGGACCTTGGAGGTCTTGTAGTCCAGCCCCTTGCTTAAGCAGGAGAACATATACTAGTTCAGATAACTAGCTGTCTAGTTTCTTCTTTAAAACCTGCAGTGATGAAGCACCCACAACCTCTGGAGAAACTTCTGTTCCACTGGTTAATTGAAGATTCTTGATTAGTTTCCACCCATTGCTTCTTCTTTTTGCCTTAAGGTGCTTTGGAGAATAGTTTGACTCCCTCTTCTTTGGGGCAGCCCCTGAGATATCAGAACCCTGCTATCGTGTCTCCCCTGGTCCTTCTTTCCATTACACTAGACAAAACCAGTTCCTGCAACCGTTCTTCATACGTTTTAGCTTCCATGGTCCCCGAATCCTCTTCGCTGTTTTTCTCTGCACTCTTTCTAGAGTCTCCACATGTTTTTTACATCGTGGCGACCAAAACTGGATGCCGGATCCCAAGCACTCCTCTCCCCTTTCGCTCTTCTTTTATTTCCTCTGGGAGGGGCCACCTGTGGCTTTACTCCCAAGTTCCCTTCGTCTGGCAGCTCTGCGCATGTGCACACTTGGAACAGGCTCCAGCTGTTCTTCTGCCTCACTGATGTCTGACTCTGAAGGCAGCTGATAACTGTCAGACGGCCCTGGCCCCCTCTCTGCCTCCGACACAGAGCCCTCATCAGAGCCTTCCCCAGACTCCAGGATTGGCCCATGTTCCTCCCCAACCTCCTCACTGTCCGAATCTGCAACCAGCTCCACTGGTCGCTGGTGGTCTACGACAGTAATATCCTGACCAACAGCTGTGTCTGTTTAAACATCTCCGGCCAGGGATGAAGCCAATTGCAATCTAAGGCAAGTTTACCCTACTTTGTAGTTGTTCCTTCTGCAAATTTGCCAGGCCCCCTCGCTTGCTTGCACATTTTCATCCATCCTCGAGCAATAAGGGGGCACCGCTGTTGCCATTATCTCCCTGACAGGCTTTTCAGATCGTCAGGACGTTGTTTGCCTCTGTCATCTTTGTGTTTCCAAGCAGGGGTACCCAATTCTTTTCAATATTGAGACAATCTTCCCAGCCATTTTTTACGGGGGGGGGGGTGTTCCTTACGGTGCAATAATTCAAGGTCTCCTTCCTTCATTTTTCCGTCTCTGCTGTGTCAGGAATGGATTCCAGCTTTTTGGACAGTTTCCTCATCCCAGATCAGGGATGGGCGGGGGGCGGGGGGGGGAGAGAGAGGTTTGCAAAGGTTGCGTCCTTTTCTCCAAGTTTTCTCTGTCTGGCATTATTATTATTTTTTTGAGAAGTGGGTGGGGATGACAAAAGAAAGGGAGAAGAAGAAGCTGCGGTAGCAGGGGTGTGTGGCAATGGGGCAAGAGAATGTGGCCACCAAATGCAACTTTTTCGGGGAGGCTTTCCCCTCCCCCACCTTGTGATGCAGGAAGGGCTGGCGTGCAAAGCCCCCATCTTTGGTTGTTTGACCCGGCTCTTGTTTCAGTCTCTCAAGGGAGGATCCAACTTGAATAACAGCTGGAGGGCGGAATCTGGGCTTGAGCTGAAGAAGAAGAGGAGGAGGAGGAGGAGGAAGAGGGAGGGGTACAGCACAGAATGTAGACAGTAGGGAGGATTAGAAAAGGGGAGCGTGGAGTGACGGGTCTGTTTCCTCTTGAGGGGAAGGGAAGCATTCCAGCTTGATTGCTCACGGAGATCAGCAGCTCCTCTGTGCAGAAAACACCTTAAGCTTTTGTCTGGACTTAGGGTCAGTGCGTGGAAGGGAGACCACCTGGACATCCTGGCAGATAGACCGGCCACTCAAGATTGGAAGGAAGTCCCAGCTTCCTGGTGTGGCTGCCAAGAAAGCAGAACTGGTACATGATCCGTGAGCTCCTGTTCTAACCGAGGCTTCCCAAGAGCCTGAAGCAAACTCCTTGCCCCGACAAAAACCTTGACTGTGGATTCTGATCATTCTCATCCAGCAAAGTCTTTCCAGGGAGGATTTACGATCACAGACCTTATCTGGCTTGGAGAGCTGCCAGGCCGAGATCTGCAGAACTTGGCAAGGAGTCTCCGAGAGTCACCAACCAACTAAGCGAACGAATGATCTCCTGCAAACTCCACTCCCCTTTCGTTCCTCTTTTATTTCCCCTGGGAGGGGCCATTCATCCTCCACCTGTGGCCTTACTCCCAAGTCGACCCCTGTTCTTTAGCTGTTCCCTTCATCTGGCAACTCTGCGCATGTGGAAACAGGCTCCAGCTGTTCTTCTGCCTCACTGATGTCTGACTCCGAAGGCAGCTGATAACTGGTATACGGCTCTGGCGCCCTTTTTGCCTCCGACACAGAGCCCTCATCCGAGCCTTCCCCAGACTTCAGGACTGGGCCATCTTCCTCCCTAACCTCCTCACTGTCCGGATCTGCTGCCAGCTCTGCTGGCAGGCCACAACAACTCCTCACAATTTAATCTCCACCTTTTAAAGTCTATGCTGATACTTTAAAGGTGTTACGAAGCTTCTGCTCACAGACCCAAATCCAGGCTAAAGAAGGGCCAAGAGGTGGGACATGAAAACAGTAGGTCCCCCGAGAGAAAAGCATCATTCCAGAGGGTGGAAAGATTCCTTCAGAATTTAGAGTTCTGTCTGCTTTAGCCTGTCCCAACTTTGGGGTATTCTTTTAAGGCTAGGGAGTACAATATTTGAGGTGCTGCCACAGAGAGGAGAGAGTCGACCTATTCTCCAAAGCACCAGGAGGCTGGAGAAGAAGCAATGGGTGGAAACTAATCAAGGAGAGAAGCGACTTAGAACTGAGGAGAAATTTCCTGACAGTTAGAACAATTAATCAGTGGAACAGAAGTTGCCTCCAGAAGTTGTGAATGCTCCAACACTGGAAGTCTTTAAGATGTTGGATGGCCATTTGTCTGAAACGGTATAGGGTTTTCTGCCTAGGCAGGGGGTTGGACTAGAAGACCTCCAAGGTCCCTTCCAACTTTGTTATTCTAATTCTATTCTAATTCTATTCTAATTCTATTCTAATTCTATTCTAATTCTATTCTAATTCTATTCTAATTCTATTCTAATTCTATTCTAATTCTATTCTAATTCTATTCTAATTCTACTCTATTCCTTATTCTGTTCTGTTCTGTTCTATTCCATTCTATTCTATTCTAATTCTAATTCTACTCTATTCCTTATTCTGTTCTGTTCTGTTCTATTCCATTCTATTCTATTCTATTCCTTATTCTATTCTAATTCTAATTCTACTCTATTCCTTGTTCTGTTTTGTTCTATTCTATTCTATTCTATTCTATTCTATTCTATTCTATTCTATTCTATTCTATTCCTATTCCAATTCCAATTCCAATTCCAATTCCAATTCCAATTCTAATTCTAATAATTCTATTCTAAATCAGAGAGCAGTTAGTGGGGAGGGAGAAAAGCCGTTTCCAAGATTGAAGCAGCAGGAGGCTTCCTCGGGGGAGCAAAAGAACTCAATTCTGCTACTGAATTTATTGCCTTATTGGGATTCCTCGTTTTATTATCCCCTGGAACACGTCATCCCTCTGTCTTTCCAGCCCTGTGTTTGGCCTCCTTGACCATTTTTTCGCCCAGGGAAAAAGGACAAAACCTGAAGGTCCGGCAACAGCGGCTATCTGGTTTGTATAAACGTGGGCCCCCTCGGTGTCCTCTTCACAATGCCGGACAAAAGATGGGACAAGCTGTTTTCTCAGCCAGGAATCTCGGGGACACAGCTGTAACCAATGCAAACACCGTCCCCATCAAGCCTGCAGAGACCCTGGCAACCTGCTCGCATTCTTGCTCGCAAAAAAGGAGGAGCAAACAAGAGGTAGCGGGCCCATCCAAATCTTAAATATTTCATTAGACAATTCCCCCAACAGAGAGATATTTGTTTATTTCTTCCTCGCCCGAACCCAGGGGGAGAAAAAAGGTTGAAGAAAAGCGAGGAGAAAGCAAACACTCATTTTGAAGCAAGCTGAAAGAGGGGGGAAGAGAGAGAGACAGACAGAGAGAAAGACACAGAGAGAAAGACAGAGACAGAGAGAGAGAAAGAAACAGAAAGAGACACAGAGAGAGAGAGAGAGAGACAGAAAGAAACAGAGAGAGAGAGAGAGAGAAACAGAAAGAGACACACACACAGAGACACACACACAGAGACAGAAAGAAAGAAAGAGAGAGAGAGAGAGAGAGAAAGAAACAGAAAGAGACACAGACAGAGAGACACACACAGAGAGACAGAAAGAAACAGAGAGAGACAGAGACAGAGACACAGAGAGAAAGAAACAGAAAGAGACACACACAGAGAGACACACACAGAGAGACAGAAAGAAACAGAGAGAGAGAGAAAGAAACAGAAAGAGACACACACAGAGAGAGACAGAAAGAAACAGAGAGAGACAGAGACAGAGACACAGATAGAAAGAAACAGAAAGAGACAGAGAGAGAGAGACAGAAAGAAACACACACAGAGAGACACACAGAGAGACAGAAAGAAACAGAGAGACAGAGACACAGACAGAAAGAAACAGAAAGGGACACAGAGAGAGAGAGAGAGAGAGAGAGAGAGAAAGAAACAGAGAGAGAGTCACACACAGAGTCAGAAAGAAACAGAGAGAGAGAGACAGAGACAGAGAGAGAAAGAAACAGAGACACACACACAGAGAGAGAGAAAGAAACAGAGAGAGAGAGAGAGAAAGAAACAGAAAGAGACACACAGAGAGAGACACACAAACAGAGACAGAAAGAAACAGAGAGAGACAGAGACAGAGACAGAGAGAGAGAAAAACAGAAAGAGACAGAGAGAGAGAGAGAAAGAAACAGAGAGAGAGAGAGAAAGAAACAGAGACACAGAGAGAGAGACACACACAGAGAGACAGAAAGAAACAGACAGAGAGAGACAGAAAGAGAAAGAAACAGAAGGAGACACATAGAGAGAGAGACACAGAGAGACAGAAAGAAACAGAGAGAGAGAGAGAGAGAGAGAGAGAGAGAGAGAGAGAGAGAGAGAGAGAGAGAGAGAGAGAAAGAAACAGAAAGAGACACACAGAGAGAGACACACAGAGAGACAGAGAGACACAGAGACACACAGAGAAAGAGACTGTCTAAAAAGGGATGCAACTCTAGGTCCTTTCTCCCTCCCCCTTCCCCCTTCTCTGACTTTATAATTTAAATACATAGATTAGCCTACGACACTCTGGATCAACTGGTTTGAGTTCTCTGCAAAACCTCAAGGCGTGTTTGGTCAACTTAGCTGGGATGCGTTTGCGCAGGGTTACTTAAACAAGATTTGTTTACATAATTAACTCAATTGTCTGCATTCTCCTTGCACAATTGAGCCATAAGCTAAGAAAAAATGGTGTTGGGAGATTTATAGTTTAGGGTGAGGTAGGAACCAGAAGGGTGACAGCAAATGTGCTTGGAGGGTTGCCAGGCCAATAGCTGCAAAACTTGGCAAGGAGTCTCCGAGAGTCCTGAGCCAATGAAGTGAACTAATGGTCTCCTGCAAACTCCACTCCCCTGTCGCTCCTCTTTTATTCCCTCTGGGAGGGGCCATTCATCGTCTAATAGTGGCCTTACTCCCAAGACGACCCCTTGTTCCTTAGCTGCTCCCTTCCCCTGGCAGCTCTGCGCATGCACACACTGGGAACAGGCTCCAGCTGTTCTTCTGCCTCACTGATATCTGATTCTGAAGGCAGCTGATAACTGTCAGACGTCCCTGGCCCCCTCTCTGCCTCCGACACAGAGCCCTCATCAGAGCCTTCCCCAGACTCCAGGACTGGCCCATCTTCCTCCCCAACCTCCTCACTGTCTGAGCTCTGCTTGCCGCTGGAGGTCCACAATAGACTCCAGCCTTTTCTGTTTTAAATCTGTTCATTTCGGATTTGATTCCAAACCCCCAAAGCCAGAATGAGGTTCCAGGTTTTCCATCTCATCTAAACAGTTATCCGTTAACTTAGGAAAGGTTGTTGCCTCCTCTTGTTTGCCTGTGCAGGGAGACAGCAAAGGCTGAGAGTGGGGGGGGGGGGTGTTTTATCGCCCCATCAGTCAACAACACAGCATCGCCTGTCCCAGAGGTCAGCCGGCGGAGGCTGGAACTTTAATCCAAGGGGCTGGAGGCCTTCCCTGCTTTCTTTAGAGATTCTCACCCAGGCTGTCAGTAACCCAAGCCCTGGATTTATTCAGCTCCAGATCTTTGGGTTTCAAAAGATAATCTGGGAGTAATTGGGAGTCCTGGGTTTTTCTGCACCACTGCCGTTCACCCCACAGGTGAATTCCAATTTGAGGGGCTGATTGGACTCCAATGATCGTAATTGCCTTAGGGCAGAGATCACCACCTGGTGGTCCATGGACCACTGGTGGCCTGCGAGAAAGTTTTGGTGGTCCGCAGAAAAATCATTTGCATTTTTAATATTGCACTAAATCAGGGCCCCTGGGACGGATACGTGCAATGAAGGCTTGTGTTGCTGCAGAGAGTCTCCCTCTTCGGGGTCTTTTTGTGAGGGTCGGAGGGGGGCAGAAATTCCGACTTGGGGTCTGCTTCGGCCTCCTGGTGGGGGGCTTTGGGCGAAGGCAGGAGGGAAGAGCCGCTGGTGGAGAAGAGCCGGAGGGCCTCGTTCCAGTGGGGCTGCATCACGGCCTGGAACTGGCTGAGCATCTCAGCCCACTGAGCCTCCAGGCGCCGGCAACCTGGCCTTGCACTCCTGCAGGTCTTCCCTCTGCTTGGAAAGCCTATGCTCCTAGTCCTCAGTGAGGTGCTTCTGCTGAGCCTCCTTCTCGGCCAGATCCAATTTGAACTGAGCTATTTTGCCAACTCTTTTCTCCTGGGGGCTGCTTAGCTCCAGCAACTGCTTCCTGTTGGGGCCCTAAGGAGCCTGGGGCGGGCAGGCGAGTAGTGGCTGGGAGGCAAGGTACCCCTCGATGTGAGTGACATCAAGTTGGCCATGCCCACTCAGTCACATGACCACCTAGCCACGCCCACCCAGCCGGTCATTAGGCAAATCATATTAGTGGTCTGCAGGATTTAAAATTATTAATTCAGTGGTCCCTGAAGTCCGAAAGGTTGGTGACCCCTGCCTTAGGTTACCTTATTGCCTTGTTGGTTAGTCACAGCAGAGGATCAAGAACTAGTTGCTCAGGAGGATATTGGCAATTTGTCTTTTTCAAACTCCGTTCCTTTTTTCTTCCTAAAGTCTTTGAAAATAAATAAGTGGATCTATTGGGCGGGGGGGCTCCAAATTCATTCAATCAATCAGAATAGAGCTGGAAGGAACCTTGGAGGTCTTCTAGTCCAACCCCCTGCTCAAGCAAGAAACCCTATATACCATTTCAGACAAGTGGCAGTCCAGTGTCTTCTCGAAAACCTTCAATGATGGAAGTTGCGCCCACAAGTTCTGGTGGCAAGCTGTTCCACTTAGCTTACAGTGGCCAAAAATTATAGGGAATTAGCTGGATACCAGTGCTTTGCGATGAAACTATGTGATCAGGCAATGCAGGAGAAACCCAATTCACTCCAGTTCAATCCGTTGGCTCAATGGTGGCCAGTGATTGAAACACAGAAGGGAATATCACTCCCGCCACCTTGAGTCCGGACGCAGTTCCATAGGTGGAAGGCGTAGACATTTTGGTGAGGTACCAACATTTAGCACTGTAAGGAGCCCCAGACCGCTCCTGAGTGAAGGAGTGGAACGCCTGCCAGTTGGAATTGAGGTAACGGAATGTGAGGCGACTGGCAGTTGGAGCAGAGTTCTTTTTAGGTGGGGAGGGGGAGTAGAACTCCTTAGCATCAGAGCGTGTGAATTACTGTATAAGAAATACTAATGATCTGATGGTCATTTTGAAAAATCCTTTCTTAGCGAGCACCTAGAAGCCAAGATGAACATATGTGACAAATTTCAAGTTTGTAGGCTTTACGGTTCTGGAGATTTCGTGATGAGTGATAGTATTTGGCTTATATATATATATATATAAAACCGTGTATATATATGGAGCGTTCTAATACATTTGATTAAAAGGCATATGTTTTCATGTTTTCGTCCATGCAGTTCACTACACCCAATGCATATCTTCCAAAAGTTTCAGTAAATACTAGATTTCTAGAGTTTCTGTGAAACTAACAAAATCACCCCAGGGAAGGGATAAATGGCTGGCCAAATCATGCAAAATGCTTGAGGCTACCCTTAATGTGAAGGTTGCGTTTTACTAGTTCTTTCCCAGATTTTTTTTTGGAGGGGTGGGGTGGAAATCCCGCAATGTCAGAGACTGACATATTTGTCCTTTTGCAAGCCTTATTTAAATCATTTAAAACTTTTTAAACAATACTTTAACAAATAAAGAAACTGCAGGATGGACTTTCTGCAGACTTAAAAGCTGTTTGCCTGTCGCTGTTTCAAGGCTGTTTTGCATTCTTCCTTTCAGGGAATAAGACCAACTCCAAACAGAGCAGAGTTGGAAGGGACCTTAGAGGCCTTCTAGTCCAACCCCCCCTCTCAAGCAGGAAACCGTACACTATTTCAGACAAATGGTTCTCTAATTCTCTTCTTAAAATCGGAGGTCTTTCGCAATTCCACCAGGATAAAACCATGCTGTGGATTGGGAAGTCATTTAATCGTGTAATTTAGAAGATTACAGGACTGCTCTTGGATAGGGAAGCTCGACTTAGCTGGACTTTCAACCAGCTGCAGATTGTGCAACGGCGAACAGCTAACTTGACCGCACAAATAACAAAGTCTAATGCTGATCCTAAGAGACAGACTTTCCACAGTGTGACTGAAGCAACAACAACACACATTTCTCTGCCTCTGTTTGTGTCTTGGTGAAACCCTTAGCCCAGAGGCATCTCAGCAGTTACTAAGCCTTTCTCTCAGCAAGTTCTAAAATGAGAGTGGCTTGCTTTTATTTATTCATTGACTCTGTTTTTCCCCCTCCACGTTTGAGGCTTGGGAAGAAATCTGTCTTAATCGAGCCCTGGAAATTATAAGTAAAGAGATGTGTGTGTGTGTGTGTGTGTGTGTGTGTGTGTGTGTGTGTGTGTGTGATAACTTTTAAACAGAGGAAGCCTCTGGAAAATTAAGGTAAAAGGTAAAGGCTCCCCTCGCACATATGTGCTAGTCGTTCCTGACTCTAGGGGCGCTGTTCATCTCCGTTTCAAAGCCGAAGAGCCAGCGCTGTCCAAAGACGTCTCCGTGGTCGTGTGGCCGGCATGACTCAACGCCGAAGGCGCACGGAACGCTGTTCCCTTTCCACCAAAGGTGGTCCCTGTTTTTCTCCTTGCATTTTTTAATGTGTTTTTGAACTGCCAGGTTGGCAGAATCTGGGACAAGTCACAGGAGCTCGCTCCATTATGTGGCGCTAGGGATTCGAACCGCCAAACTGCCGACCTTTCTGATCGACAAGCTCAGCGTCTTAGCCACTGAGCCACCATTTAAATGACCATCTCATTTGATGAACCGACTGGTTATTGTGCCAAACTTTTCCTGAGGTCCACTTCATTTTAAAATTCTTCTTTCTCTCTCTCTCTTTCTCTCTTTCCCTCACCTCTTAAGAGTCAGTGCTAATGAATAAGGTGCAATTGGAGTTTAATAGGCTGCGTCGTGCCTTACCATCTGATCCCGGGGGACAACTGTTCTTTTCTGGAGGGTTTTAAACAGTCTGAAAATGCCTTCATTGTCCTGCTTAAAATGGGGCGATGTGCTCCCCGATGGGGTTGAGGGGGTGGGCGTTTGTTTGTGCCTTCTCTCCAAGGCTTCCTGCCCTCCTGGCTATGAATAGGTGGGGAGAGGGAAGAATGGCCTGAAGAAGGAGACAATGAATCAGATTATTTGGCTCCGAGGAAACCACGGGCCACTCTTTGCTGGAATGGCGACATATGGTCCTCCTTCTCGCAGCTAAGCCATAGCTTTTCAATAGCGAAACTTGTACCTCTGCACAAGAGCTGGGCGTTCATTTTTTTTATGGTCGTCCATTCAGGCCTCCTCTATTTTTCTTTTTTTAAAAAAATAAATGTGGCTTTGTTTTCCTTTGCGTGGGAGGAGGAGATATAGAAGAGGGGTAAAAAAGCCAACATCCAATGTTGACCCATGGAAAACAAGAAGCAGGGTGGAGTGGCGGGTGATGCTGAAAGAGGGAAAGAAAGAAAGAAAGAAAGAAAGAAAGAAAGAAAGAAAGAAAGAAAGAAAGAAAGAAAGAAAGAAAGAGAGGGAGAAGTAACAGAAATGCGGGTGTTTACTTTCTACTGGCTTGGAGGAACGGGGTTAAGTTGCATTCTCCCGTGCAAAGAAAGGTCGTAAGGAGGCTATGGGGATGCTTGACAAAGCCAGACTTCCCTCTCTCATTTTGCTCTGCCTGGCTTTTGAGGCCTTCCTCTAAGAGCAGGGAAACACTCTGCTGCATGCATAGAATTTTTTCCCCTGACTAGGAGGGGTGTCAGTCAAGCAAGCAAAACCACATCAAGTGCCTGGATAAAGCATCGGCGATTTCCTCCACACCTCAAAAAGGGAGGGTGCTATCACCACCATACTCCTTAACGGGCCAGGCATGCCAGAGTTATGCTGGAACACACACAAACACACACAGACACAGACACACACAGACACACACACACAGACCAGGGGTGTTTTACCCCCTTAGTATTAATTTCCAGAGGGTAAGTCATCTGTGTACCAAGTTTGGTTGAAATTGCTCGAGGCGCTCCAGAGTTATGCTGGAACATACATAAGTACGCACATACATACATCTTTTTAAAAAATATATATATATATATATATATATATATATATATATATATATATATATATATATATATATATATATATATATATATATATATATATATATATATATATATATATATATATATATATATATATATATATATATATATTTGTGTTGTATTTGTACTGATAAATAAATAAAGGGAGACTAGTATAGATCTATTTTGAGCTAATTAGCTCTCATCAGCTAGCCATACCCTTACTGGGATTTGAACCTGGGCTGTATTATATATTAGGCAGGAGTCTTAGCCACTAAGCCACAGGCTCTCCTCCTTATCAGTTGAGCCAGGGAAATAGGTATGTATTTGGGCATACCAGGGGTTGTAACACAAATGCATACATACATACATACATACATACATACATACACACACACACACACACACACACACACACATATATGTATGTATGTATGTACGTACGTACTTATGTATATGTATATATATGCTTTTGTATATATATATCTACAAATATATATATATATATATATATGTGTGTGTGTGTGTGTGTGTGTGTGTGTGTGTGTGTGTGTATAACCACCAAAGCCTGTCCCAACATAAATATAATATAATACCACCAGCCAGTGTGGTTGTGGGAATAGGAAAACTAGTGTCTTTGATTTTTGCATTTAAAATGATGTACATATAATTGGGGGGGGGGGGGAGGCTCACTTTCATAGGTAACAAAATTATGCTCAGTAGCTTCCTATCTCAGCAGACATACACCTTAAGCCTCTGAAGCAGAGATGGGATTCAGCAGGTTCTGACCAGTTCTGGAGAACCCACAGCGGAAATTTTGAGTAGTTGGGAGAACCCGTAAATACCACCTCTGGCTGGCCCCGCCCGCATCTATCCTTTGCCTCCCGAGTCCCAGCTGATCGGGAGGAAATGGGGATCTTGCAGTATCCTTCTCCTGCCACGCCCAGCAAGCCATGCCACGCTCACCAAGCCACACCCACAGAACCAGTAGTAAAAAAAAAAATGGAATCCCACCACTGCTCTGGGGAGGACCAGATTACAGAAAGCTGATTTGGTGAATGTCAGAATAATGTCTACCATGTTGACATCTGGGTTGAGTCATAACATGGTTCTAGTTTTTGTTTTTTTGTTTGTAGAAAGTCAGCCACTGAGCTGGGTAAACTAGGTATCTGGCTTAACATGAGATCCTTGCCAGCATGACCGAGAAAATCCATCAATGCACCATGAAGGAAAAAGCTCCTGCTTTTTGTGATGGAAAAAGCCAACATTGAGATGCCATACCGCCATCAAATCTGGCGTGTCCAGAACAGACAAACATTTCCTCACATTTTGTGACTAGAATACAATACAATACAATACAATACAATACAATACAATACAATACAATACAATACAATAGTAGAGTTGAAAGGGACCTTGGAGGTCTTCTAGTCCAACCCCCTGCCTAGGCAGGAAACCCTATACCGTTCCAGAAAGATGGCTATCCAACATCTTCTTAAAGACTTCCAGTGTTGGGGCATTCACAACTTCTGGAGGCAACTTCTCTTCCACTGATTAATTGTTCTCACTGTCAGGAAGTTTCTCCTTAGTTCTAAGTTGCTTCTCTCCTTGATTAGTTTCCATCCATTGCTTCTCGTTCTACCCTCAGGTGCCTTGGATAATAGTTTGACTCCCTCTTCTTTGTGGCAGCCCCTGAGATATTGGAACACTGCTATCATGTCTCCCCTAGTCCTTCTTTCTTTTAAGCTAAACATACCCAGTTCCTGCAACTGTTCTTCATATGTTTTAGTCTCCAGTCCCATAACCCACATATTCCCAGTTGAGGTAAATGAATAGGCAAGTCTTCAATAATGTTGTGGCCCACCAGTGGCTAGAAGAGCTGGTAGTAGATTCGGACAGTGAGGAGGTTGGGGAGGAAGATGGGCCAGTCCTGGAGTCTGGGGAAGGCTCTGATGAGGGCTCTGCGTCGGAGGCAGAGAGGGGGCCAGGGCCATCTGACAGTTATCAGCTGCCTTTGGAGTCAGACATCAGTGAGGCAGACGAACAGCTGGAGCCTGTTCCTGTGTGTGCATGCACAGAGTTGCCAGATGAAGGGAACGGCTAAAGATCAGGGGTCGACTTGGGAGTAAGGCCACAGGTAGAAAGTGATTGGCCCCTCCCATAGGAAATAAAAGAGGAGCGAAAGGGGAGTGGGCTTTTGCAGGAAACAATTAGGTCGGTCGTTAGATTCGTTTCAGGTGTCTGAATATCTGTCCGTGAATCTCAGAGACTCTGTGCCCAGTCTTTCCTTGCACAGAAACCTCAGTTGGAAAATATTTACCTGGCATCTTTCCAAGATAGATAAGGTCTGTAGTCATAAATATTCCTTTGAAAGACTCTTTGCCAGGCCTTTGCTGAATGTGAAGGAGAGGAATTCACGTTCGTTTAATAAAAGGGGTTTTGTCGGGACCAGGACTCTGCCTCCTGCTTTTGGGGGAAGCCTAGGTCATAACACTGAGTTCAAATGCATGATTTAGTCTTACATAAACGTGTCCAAGGAGAATCATATAATCAATCTTTCAGAAGGAAATAAATACATTGCCACCTACTTACATTATGTTCAACTTGCCTGATTTTCTTCCTTAGACCTGGTCTTATGTCAGCCTTGGTTTTTTTTCAGCAACTTAAATAAAAAAAAACAAAGTCTTAGTTAATAAACAGGTAATGGTTTGCCTTCAGAAGTTGTGGGTGCTCCACCAGTGGAGGCTTTCAAGAAGAGTGTGGACAGGAATGGGTCTCCTGCGTGAGCAGGGGGTTGGACTAGAGGACCTCCAAGGTCCCTTCCAACTCTGTTATGTTACTGTTTTTGTCCCTTCCAGTTCTGTTATTCTAAAACCTCGGAAAACAATTGACTAAGCTTGGTTACTTTTACACTTGTTAATTAGCTCAACCCATTCCTTCTCCTTCAGTCTCCAAACACAATTCACCCCAAAACTATCCTTAAGATGGTTTTAGTAATTAAAACTTGTGGCTTTAACTCCAAAACTTACAGATGAGGTTTATACAACGCACCAAGCACAATCACTCTGACACTTAACAAGTGCAGGGGGCACAATTGTTCTCACCATTAGGAGAATTTTCCTAAAAATTAACTAGTGGAATGGTTTGCCTTCAGAAGTTGTGGGTGCTCCATCAGTGGAGGCTTTCAAGAAGAGTGTGGACAGGAATGGGTCTCCTGCGTGAGCAGGGGGTTGGACTAGAGGACCTCCAAGGTCCCTTCCAACTCTGTTATGTTACTGTTTTTGTCCCTTCCAGTTCTGTTATTCTAAAACCTCGGGAAACAATTGACTAAGCTTGGTTACTTTTACACTTGTTAATTTCTTTATGTACTAATAATTCTATATATTTTTTTGTTTATGGTTTAAATCAAGTTAATTTAGGTTAAATGCAGGATGCAAATTTAACCACAGAGAAGTATCTCTGAGCATGCAAAGAATTTTCTAGTTGAAGGATTTTATTTTAGGACAATTGTCTCCAGATTATGCGATAGTCCCTCTAATTATGCTCACAGATACATCTACAGTGTAGAATGCTCTAAACCAATTTCTAAATCTAAGAACTCCAGATACATACAGATTTTTTTTTAAATCATACCCTGCGCCCTCCCCTCTTTGTGAAATTTCCACATTTCACCAAATTGCCTATGCTATTTCAAAATCTCCGACCGTATATAAATAACAATATGAAACTTGGATTTTTCCTTCCAGACAGCCCTTTCCTCCCAAGGATTTCTTTTTTAATTGCAAGAGTTTGTGTATAATGTAACTGTTGATATGCGATGGGGAGAAAGCATTCGACACAGAAAGCAAAGAAGAAAGAAAGAAAGAAAGAAAGAAAGAAAGAAAGAAAGAAAGAAAGAAAGAAGGAAGGAAGGAAGGAAGGAAGGAAGGAAGGAAAGAAGGAGGGTGGAAGAGAAAGAAAGAAAGAAAGATGGAAGGAAAAAAAGATGGAAGAAAAGAAAGAAAGAAATGGAAAGAAAGAAAGGTGGAAAGAAAGTTGGAAGGAAAAAAGAAAGAAAGTAGGAAAGAAAGAAAAAAGAAAGGAAGGAAGGAAGGGAAGGAGTGAGGGAGGGAAAGAAAGATGGAAAGAAAGAAAGAGTGTGAGAGAGAGAAAGATGGAAGGAAAGAAAGGAGAAAGAAAAAAGGAAGGAAGGAAGAGGGAGGGTGGGAGGGAGGGAAAGAAAGAAAGATGGAAGGAAAAAAGAAAAAATGGAAGGAAAGAAAGAAATGGAAAGAAAGAAAAATGGAAAGAAAGAAAGAAAGAAAGATGAAAGGTAAAAAGAAAGATGGAAAGAATGAGAGAATGAATGAAAGAAAGAGAGAGAGGGAGGGAAGGAGGGAAAGAAAGAAAGAAAGAAAGAAAGAAAGAAAGAAAGAAAGAAAGAAAGAAAGAAAGAAAGACTCTCAAAATGAGGGATATTTTTTGTCCACCATATGGATTGGGTGTTTGAAGGAGAGAAAAAAGCAATATAAACTCTATTCCCAAGCATCGCAGAGAACAGCAGGCGAAGGAAGAAAGGGAATTTGAAGTGGAAATGACACCAACCTACCATCTACATCCTGGTCTTTATTATTGGCCTTCAAAGTTGCTTTTCACCGTCCTCCCCTCATTAGCTAATTGCCAGGGCTGTTTTTCCCAACCTCCCTTCAGAGCAATCAAACCAACATTGCACAGCCAATAAACCAGGAGGGGAAATGAGTCTCTTTGGGGGATTTGAAAGCAACTGGGAAGCCAGTCTGCCTTCCTGCATAATCCGTTTACTGCACAATAAACACGCATTTGTTTCTCATTAGTGTGGGTCTGTAGATCTGGTTCCAAGGTTGCTCTCCTTTTGTGAAGCAGGCCACTGGTTTCTCACAAGGCAGAAACGTGTGAGGTGCAAAGTGTGTTTGTGTTACTTCTTTTAAGCCAAGGAGAACATTCCCTTGCTTTCTCTTTGTTGTCACCACTGCAAACCTTGTTGGTGCAGCCAGAAATACACTCAAAACCATAGAAATGGGGGTGGGTTTTAGGAGAAGCCCTCCCATACTACCACCCCTTACAATACTAGACAGCGCAGTATCAACAGAAGAGACCTTCAAGTTTCTAGGCTCTAGCATATCTCCAGACCTAAAATGGACCCCTAACATCCAAAACGTCATCAAAAAAGCACAAGAAAGATTGTTCTTTCTGCGCCAACTCAGAAAGCTCAAACTGCCCAGAGAGCTGCTGATTCTGTTCTACAGAGGAAGGATGGAGTCTCTCCTCTGCACCTCCATAGCTGTCTGGTTTGGCTCTGCAACCCAACAAGACAGACACGGACTTCAGAGGAGAATCAGATCTGCAGAAAAAACAATGGCTGCCAACCTGCCTTCCATTGAGGGCCTGGACACTGCACGAGTCAAAAAGAGGACTGTGAAAATATCTACAGACCCCTCGCATCCTGGACATAAATTGTTTCACCTCCCACTTTCAAAACGACGCTATAGAGCACTGCACACCACAACAATTAGACACAAGGACAGTTTTCCCCCCCAATGCCCTCACTCTGCTAAACAAATAATTCCCTCACCACTGTCAAACTATTCACTAAGACTGTATTACTATTATCCTTCTCTTCCTTCCTACTACCTATCTCTCCCCACTTAGGACTATAGCCATGTTGCTTGTATGTTTCAATTTATATTGTTTTTGTTTTGTTTCCTAGTGCGAGTTGATAGCTTATTAGTAACCTTGACTATCACTAAGTGCTGTTATCTTTTTATTCTTGATGAATGTATTTTTATTCTCCTTATGCACACGGAGAGCCTATGCACCAAAGGCAAATTCCTTGTGACCACAATTGAGGGCAACATTTCCTTTGCTAATCAAGTTTTGCTCCACTTTAACAACCTTTCGTGAAACAGTTGTTAAGTGAATCACTTCAGTTGATAGGTTAGTTGGTAAGTGAATCCGTTGACTTTGCTTGTCAGACGGTCACAAAAGGGGATCGCATGACCCAGGTGTGGGTTTCTGCCGGCATTACTGCCAGTTCGGTGCGTAGGTGATTTTCCTTTTCTTTCCTTTGCATCCTTCCTTCCTCCTCCCTGTTTCCTTCCCTCCTTCCCATTTCTTCCTTCCTTCTCATCTTTCCTCCCTCCCTTCCTCCTTCCATTCCCTTTCCTTCCATTCTTCCTTCCTCTTTCCCTTCTCCTTCCTTCTTCTCCCCCTCCCTCCTTCCCTTCCTTCCTTCTCATCTTTCCTTCCCCCCTCCCTCCCACCCTCCCCTTTCCTTTCCTCCCTCCCACAGTCTTCCTTCCTTCCTTCTTTCTTTCCTTCCTCCTTCCCTTCCCCTTCCTTCCTCTCTCCTTCCCTTCCTTCCTTCCCATTTCTTCCTTCCTTCTCATCTTTCTTTCCTCCCTCCCTCCATCTCTCCCTCCCCCTTCCTTCCTTCTTTCCTTCCTCCTTCCCTTCCCCTTTCTTCTTCTCTCTCTCCCTCCTTCCCTTCCTTACTTCCCATTTCTTCCTTCTTCTCATCTTTCCTCCCTCCCTCCATCCCTCCCCTTTTCTTTCCTCCCTCAGTCTTCCTTCCTTCCTTCCTTCCTTCCTTCCTTCCTTCCTTCCTTCTTTCTTTCTTTCTTTCCTTCCTCCTTCCCTTCCCTTCCTTCCTCTCCCCTTCCTTCCTTCCCATTTCTTCCTTCCTTCTTATCTTACTTTCCTCCCTCCCTCCCTCCCTCCCCCTTCCTTCCTTCTTTCCTCCCTCCTTCCCTCCCCCTTCCTTCTTCTCTCTCTCCCTCCTTCCCATTTCTTCCTCCCTTCTCATCTTTCCTTCCTCCCTCCCTCCCCTTTCCTTTCCTCCCTCCCTCAGTCTTCCTTCCTTCCTTCTTTCCTCCCTCCTTCCCTCCCCCTTCCTTCTTCTCTCTCTCCCTCCTTCCCATTTCTTCCTCCCTTCTCATCTTTCCTTCCTCCCTCCCTCCCCTTTCCTTTCCTCCCTCCCTCAGTCTTCCTTCCTTCCTTCTTTCTTTCCTTCCTCCTTCCCTTCCCCTTCCTTCCTCTCTCCTTCCCTTCCTTCCTTCCCATTTCTTCCTTCCTTCTCATCTTTCTTTCCTCCCTCCCTCCATCTCTCCCTCCCCCTTCCTTCCTTCTTTCCTTCCTCCCTCCCTCAGTCTTCTTTCCTTCCTTCCTTCCTTCCTTCCTTCCTTTCTTCTTTCTTTCTTTCCTCCCTCCCTCCTTCCCTTCCTTCCCTCCCTCCTTCTTTCCTTCTTTCTTCTCTGTTTCCTTCCATTTCCTTTCTCAACCCCCTCCCATTTATTTCCCTTTCTCTTCTCCATTTTTACTCAAACCCACCCTCCCGGTCCCCATTTTCCCTCAGGATGCCCCTCAACTCAGCCCCGCCAGCCACAGGTGCCCCTCCCATACAAAGTCCATTCCGAAACGGACGGAGCCAAACTTTCCCTCCATTGAGGACCAACCTTCTTGGACTGGGCAGCTGCAGTCCAGCCTCCCCCAAACCAGAGGGGTGTAAAAAAAGAAGATTATTTTCCTCACACCGCCATTTTTGGCATCCTCTGAGGTGATAACAAAGAGAGGAGACACCCCCCCCCTCATGGCAAGGAGGGGGGTCCCCCTTTTTACCTCACATTTTGAGGAAAACCTTTCGCCCAAATGAGTTTCCCTCCAAAACGTTTTCTTTAATGATTCCCCCCCACACACACACTTTTTTCCCCCTTTTAATACAAACATTTCATTAAACAGTGGGTTGTCTGGATACCAAATTTTTTTTATGTCATAACCGTTAAAGCTTATCGCCATATTCCTTATTTACATACCCATTCTTATTTTAATACTGGCCCTTAACATCTCACTGGAAGTCTTTAAGAAGATGTTGGATAGCCATTTGTCTGAAACGGTACAGGGTTTCCTGCCTAGGCAGGGGGTTGGACTAGAAGGCCTCCAAGGTCCCTTCCAACTCTGCTATTGTATTGTATTGTATTATTGTATCGTTGCAACGTTCCTCTTATTTAACTGCAGAATACATTACTTTCATATTTATCCTCATATTTTGGAGTTTCCCTCCAAAACTGAGGGGGCTTCGCATTCATATAGGTGGTACCTGGCTCAATAGTAGTAACTGTGAGAAGGGATCTTGGAGTCCTAGTGGACAACCATTTAAACAGGAGCCAGCCGTGTGCAGCAGCTGCCAAAAAAGCCAACCCAGTTCTAGGCTGCATCAACAGAGGGTTAGAATCAAGATCACATGAAGGGTTAATGCCACTTTATAAGGCCTTGGTAAGGCCACACTTGGAATACTGCATTCAGTTTTGGTCTCCATGATGTAAAAAAGATGTGGAGACTCTAGAAAGAGTGCAGAGAAGAGCAACAAAGAGGATTAGGGGACTGGAGACTAAACCATATGAAGAACGGTTGCAGGAACTGGGAATGTTTAGCTTAAGAGAAAGAAGGACTAGGGGAGACATGATAGCATTGTTCCAATATCTCAGGGGTTGCCCCAAAGAAGAGGGAGTCAAGCTATTCTCCAGGGCACCTGAGGGCAGGACAAGAAGCAATGGGTGGAAACTAATCAAGAAGAGAAGCAACTTAGAACTGAGGAGAAATTTCCTGACAGTGAGAACAATGAATCAGGGGAACAGACGTTGCCTCCACGACTTTTAAAAGAGATTGGATAACCAATAGTCTGAAGTGATGTAGGTTTTCCTGCCTGGGCAGGGGGTTGGACTAGAAGACCTCCGAGGTCCCTTTCCAACTCTGCTATTCTGCAGATTATTCTCTGTGTGTCACCTTTTTCACTGCTGCTGTAACTTCGAACAGCCGCTAATGAATGCCGCAACAGTCTTTAAGTAGAGTTTGGATAGCCATTTGTCTGAAACGGTATAGGGTTTCCTGCCTAGGCAGGGGGTTGGACTAGAAGACCTCCAAGGTCCCTTTCCAATTCTGCTATTGTATTGCATTGTATTCCCCCTTTCTACCTCTCCTGAGGGGGAAAATGGGCTTTGTAGTCTGGTCCACTTGGCCGGTGGGCTTGATCCCACAATCCCAGCGTCCAGGAGTCTTGGGGGAAATGGCCATTTTCTTGGAGCCAAGCATCTGAGGAGATCTTAATTTACCTCTAAAAAAAACCAGCCATTGGGGACTTTCAACCTTGTTTTCAGAACAAACCAGTTTTGGGCTGGGCTTGTGTACTGAACAAACTAAGCCACGAATGAGGGTCAATGGTGGGGGAAGGAGATGAAACCAGTTTGGGGGAGCTGGGTTCAAGTCCACCTTTACCGCCACGGAGGCTCGCAAGCCGACATTGGGCTGTTTTGTGCCCTCGCGGGCTGTTCTACCTCGCAGGTTTGTTGTGGCTAAGTTGCTAAGACACGGAGTGTGTCGATCAGGAAGGTGGGCAGTTTGGCGGTTCGAATCCCTAGAACAGGTCTCCTGTGTGAGCAGGGGTTGGACTAGATGACCTCCAAGGTCCCTTCCAACTCTGTTACTGTTTAAATGCAAAACAAAAAACAAAAAAACCCCCAAAAGCCCCAGCCTTTTGTTTGGAATATGGGGTTTAAAACACAATACAATACAATAATACAATACAATACAATAGCAGAGTTGGAAGGGACCTTGGAGGTCTTCTAGTCCAATCCCCTGCCTAGGCAGGAAACCACAAAAGGAAGGCAGGAGATAGATGGAAAAAAATGATAGGCCAAACAAACCGGGGTTTGTGTTCCATGAAGATTGGGCTTAGCCGCCCCCCCCCTCAACCTGGCTCCATGATGGCTTAGCGTGATGAAAGAACCACTCTATCTATGGCTATTATCCATCTCCCAAGAACGCCCAAGGGTTAGCAAGACAGGCTGAAATTCAACAGGTGTGGTTATTTCTGCCCTGCCACCATAGAGAGATGCTTGGGGTGAAGGCGGTACCTGTGGAATGTTCCAGAAAAGAGAGAGACTGAAAATGTGATAAAAGGAGAAAAAGCAGAGAATTTAATTTATGGAAAACTTTACTTAGGTTAACTAGAGCCAATGATTTATCTACTTACCTCCAGAAGTTGTGAATGCCCCAACACTGGAAGTCTTTAAGAAGATGTTGGATAGCTATTTGCCTCAAACGGTATATAGGGTTTCCTGCCTAGGCAGGGGGTTGGACTAGAAGACCTCCAAGGTCCCTTCCAACTCTGCTATTGTATTATATTGTATAACAGAAGGATAGAATTAAGATCATATGAAGTATTGGTACCACCATTTTATAAAGCCTTAGTAAGTTCACATTTGGAATACTGCATCCAGTTTTGGTCACCACATTATAAAAAAAAGATTCCTCCTCTTTCTCCT
Organism: Natrix helvetica; assembly: GCF_964273705.1. Taxonomy (NCBI): domain Eukaryota; kingdom Metazoa; phylum Chordata; class Lepidosauria; order Squamata; family Natricidae; genus Natrix; species Natrix helvetica. Next base: position 148,292,317 of record NC_138551.1, read on the forward strand.
CCTTTCCCTTCTCTTCTTCCTCCTCCTCTTCCTTTTCCTCCTCTTGCTCCTCCTCTTCTTTTTCCTCCTCTTCCTCCTCCTCCTCTTCCTCCTCCTTCTCTTCTTCTTCCTCCTCCTTTTCCTCCTCTTCGTCCTCTCTTCCTCCTCCTCCTTTTCTTTCTCCTTTTCCTCCTCCTCTTTCTCATCCTCTTCCTTTTCCTTCTCTTCCTCCTTCTCCTCTTCCTCCTCCTCCTGCTGGAAGGTATTAAGAAGATGTTGGATAGCCATTTGTCTGAAACGGTATAGGGTTTCCTGCTTAGGTGGGGGGGTTGGACTAGAAGACCTCCAAGGTCCCTTCCAACTCTGCTATTGTATTCTTGCATTCCATATGAGTAATTATTTATCTATTTATTTGTATCTCGTCTTGATTGCAAAAATGATAAAGGCGAGATGCAAATAAAAAAGGTAAATATATATTTATTTTAACACTATCACAAACACACACCCACACCCACACCTTTTATGAGAAATTACACCTGGGAGGTTTTGCTAGTGGGTTTTGCCCACAAGTTTTTTTGGGGGGTATTTATGTGTGGACATAAGGAAATCCTGGAATGAAATTTGATCCAAGAAACCTTTTGTTTCTGATGTTAAAAAAAATAGCTTTATTTTTTTTTGTTACCACAGGAAGGCATTCTTCTTCTTGTTTTGACAGCAGCTGACCAACCCAAGGAAATTCAACCTAGAAATGGGTAAGACCCAGCAGCGGCTTCCTAGAGTAACCTAATCCTAGGCGGGATTAGGTGCGCCTCGCCTGTCCAGTTAATTTTGTTTAAGGTGGCTTAACTCTTCCCAGGATGGGGGCTGCACACCCTGGGAGGAGTGGAAACGCAGCTGGAATCCAGGTCAAAACCCCTTTGCTGTATTTTCAACAAGGGTGGTCCATTTTCGGTTGCAGAAATGGTGCAAAAGGCCAGAAAGCAAGCCTATTCCCCCCGCCCCAAAAAGAAAGCATCACCTAGAATTTAAAATATATAAAAGCTAAGCCTGTAGTCTCTCTGTGGGAGGGGCGATTCACCGTCCACCTGTACCTTTAGTCCCGAGTCGGGCCTTGTTCCTTAGCTGTTCCCTTTTCCTGGGAGCTCTGCGCATGTGCACATCGGAAACAGGCTCCAGCTGTTCTTCTGCCCCACTGATCTCCGACTACGAAGGCAGCTGATAATTGGCATACGGCCCTGGCCCTCTCTCTGCCTCCGACACAGAGCCCTCAACAGAGCCTTCCCCAGACTCCAGGACTGGGCCATCTTCCTCCCCAACCTCCTCACAGTCTGAATCTGCAGCCAGCTCTGCGGGCCACAACAATGTCTGCACCTCCTGGATGGGTCTTTGCTTGCTTGCACAGCATGGTTGCTGGCATGCCCAGGTTTAAATAATAGTTTAACAAACTATTGCTTCACATAAAGTGATATATAAACATGAGTAGGAACTGGGCACGGGGGACAACATCATTAGGAAGGTATGTCTTGATTATCTAAAAATGAGAATAATAGCCTCTTTGTGCTTTCCCTCCCACTAACAGAATGTCGTTCCTGAACATTTTCCAAATCAAGATCCAGAAAGCAGCAGGTGTCAGTCATTATTCCACAGGAGAATCTGAGAGAAGGGGGGGAAATGTGGAAATATTTTTCTCCTCCCGACCTTCTGCTTCTCATCATCACCTCAAACTGGTCCAACATGCGGAATCGAACCCGTGGGAAGATCAGGTAAGCCGATATGCGAAAAGGGTGTGGGTCACCTCTGGCTGATCATAAGCCCTTTGGGTGTACCATAGATAAGGTGCCTCTAAACAAGAAAGGTGAATTTTATTGCCTTTATTTTTCTTAACTCTCCTGAATTTACTTCCCACCAACGCCTCCTTATTTTTGTGAGCCTCGTTCAGTGGAAAATAGGAGGGGCCTTTTTTAAAGCAAGCAGTTGAGCTCATAAAATGATGACATCATGGTTAGGTCTGCACCGAACAAGCTCACCTTAAAAGCTTGGGTTTATTCTGGTGTGGATAAAGCAGGTATGCATACAAGCAAGGAATCATGCCTGCTATGTGGGGGCAAGAGGCTGACTCTATAAGCCTCTTAGAGAGGGCTGTAAAAGCACTACGAAGCGGTATATACGTCTAAGTGTTATTGCTATCTTCCTCCCTCCCTCCCTCCCTTCCTCCCTTCCTTACCAGGGGTTAGAATGCAATATTGCAGACTGACTCTGCTGACTGCCAAGAGTTCAATCCTGACCAGCTCAAAGTTCACTCAGCCTTCCAGCCTTCCGAGGTGGGGAAAATAAGGGGCATTATGCTGACTCTGTGAACCCCTTAGAGTGGGCCATAAAAAGCACCGGGAAGCGGCATACAAGTCTAAGCGCTATTGCTCTATCCATCAGCAAAGTAGTTTGACTATTTGGAGCTTAGCGTGTTGTATGAATTGTATGGTTTGAGAATCCTGGCCAGTAATTTAGGGCATTGGAAGAACGCAGCCAATCCAGCCACAATAATTAATTAAAGAACAGCAGCTTTGCTTGTGGCAAGAACACGAATATAGTATTCGGATGCCAGATTTTTTTTCAGGCACCGTTTGTGAGGGCGTTTTTCTCTCCCCACTGCCTAAATGGCACAGAAATCACACAGCTCTTCTTAGTCCTTCCACTCACTGGCACATACTGGGCAATTTAGCAGGCCATAGCTAAGGGTGTCCTCTGTGTAAATTTATTGAAAAAAGGGTGACTGTATTAAGCTTGGCATCCTTTCATGGATACATCGTGCCTTTTCCTCAGCTTCTGCCAGCCTGCCATGAAAGCTCCCAAGTTGCTTCTGGCATTCTGTCTAAAGAGTTTATGATGGTAAGTGGGGAAAGAAGGAAGGGAAGGGCAAAGGGTTTTGTTTTCATTGCAGGGAAGAGAAAATAAACGCAAAATACCCACCATGGTTTGGGGGGGGGGGACAGTGGAACAGCAGTTGGTGACGAGTATATGTATTGCTATTGTTCTTCCAACATAATTTGATGATGCTCTCTGTGTTATAAAACATGTCATAATCTTTAATGCATGATGTAGAGTAATGCTTTTTCTGGACCGAGGGCCCGAAGCGCATTTGCGCCTGAATCCCCAAAATGCAGTGCCCATGCTCCCCCCATGCATGCACACATGACACACACCCCACTCTCCCTGCATGATACCTCTGGCACGCGTGCCGTCACGGATCCAGAGAATAGCCGATTGTCCATCCTTGAGAATCAACAACTACAGAGGCAACTTTAGTAGCATGCATTTTATTTGTGGCGCATTTTTAACTCAGGTGACTCAATTAACAGTGCACAAAGTTCCGTGCAGGCCCAGAATTTCAGGGGCAAATAAATACCTTCCATGTTTAAGGGCATGTTTCTACTTTGGAAGATAAAGATTTAAGATTCTAGCTGCATTTTTATCTCTCCTTATTATTCAGCTCCAGTGGCGTTTTAGCTAGGGGATGACAAGGACTAAGGAAGGACTGGTTTGGCAACATAGCTTTTTGTGAGCTATAAATGACCGACGTTACTTGAATGGCAAGAATTTTAATAATACATTTTGACCTGCGTGAAGCCAGCTGTTTAAACCCTCATGCTCTATGCTCTTGTTTCTTATTGTTGTTGTTGTTGTTGTTGTTATCATCATTCATTTGAGGTTCTGGTTTTTTAAAATGTGAAAACAGGTTTTGTCTCTCTGCTGTATAAACTGATCTTTAAGTCCAGCTGGATCGCTATAGGGAAATGTTCTGGCCATCTCTTTATTTATTTATTTTCAACTTCCCAGTTCTGGCTGACAGAAATGGTATCTAAAAGGTTCTCTATTTCTAGCCTTTAGTTTGCATTTATGGGTTTTGGCTTCCAGGAAGCACCAATATTTTGTTTTAAAAAGGCATATACATTCTGCAAGATATCATTAAAAGATCTAGGAAGCTGGTACATTGGGCTGGAAGGATGTATACCCCTAGATGTGCAATACACAGTATTGCAACCAAACAAGTTAAAAATGGCCTGCATTTGTCTATTCTTCTGGTGCTAATTAGAGAGAAGAAGCCGAACTGAAGAGCAGTGACAAAATCCAGGGTTAATTGCAGACTTTTCCAATTAAAAGAGTCAAGTATCCTAAAATAGGATTTCTTGCAGTAGAACTGTATGGCTGCATATAGAAAACCTAGTAACTTCACTCTAGCTTTCCATTGGGATATGGATGTTTTATTCAGTCTTTCCTGAGGCTTTTCATTCTATACAGGCACTCTTCGATTTACGACCACAACTGAGCCCAAAGTTTCTGCTGCTAAGCGAGACAGTTGCTAAGCGAGGTTTGCCCCGTTCTGCCACCTTTCTTGCCACATTTGTTAAGCGAATTGCTGCAGTTGTTAAGTTAGTAACACGGTTGTTAAGCGAATCGACTTCCCCATTGACTTGACTTGACTTGAATAGAATAGAATAGAATAGAATATAACAGAATAGAATAGAACAAGAGTTGGAAGGGACCTTGGAGGTCTTCTAGTCCAACCCCCCGCATAGGCAGAAAACCCTAAGATCACAAAAGGGGATCATGTGACCCCGGGACACTGCGACCGTCATAAATATGACTCGGTTGCCAAATATCTGAATTTTGATCATGTGATCATGGGGATGCTACAGCGGTGTGAAAAATGAACACACGTCAATTTTTTCAGTGCCGTTGTGTAACTTTGAACGGTCACTAAATGAGGACCACCTGTAGCACGATCCTTTCTGTGATGCCCGTAGCCTGCTTTGTTGTTGTTGTTGTTGTTGTTGTTGTTGTTGTTATTATTATTATTATTATTATTATTATTATTATTATTATTATTATTATTTCTTTTATTCATTAAACATGAAACACAGTCCTCGGAACATTCAAAAATGCATCACAAATACCATTGACTGGTGGTAATGGTTGATACGATCTGCTGCCAGCGTCCTAGGTATCAACCAAGGACCTTCTTAAAATATAAGATCAAATCAAATCAAATCAAATTTAATTTGTTAGCCGCACCCTCTCCACAAGGGACTCGGGGCGGCGTACAATAAAACAGATACATATATGCATATAACATACAGAAACATACATACGAATACATACACATACCCGGAGGAGGTAGCAATCATTAAATACAATACGATAATAACGATAAAATTTGCCATTAAAATACCCCATAATTAAAAATTACAAATTTAAAAGGACCGTCAGGAGGAATAGGGTGGACTACGGTTGAACCAGGCCAGATAATTGAAAAAGGTGGGTCTTGAGCTTTACACGGAAGGAGCGGAGATTGGACGTAATCCTGATGTCAGGGGGGAGGTCATTCCACAGGGCTGGGCCCATCACAGAGAAGGCCCTGCTCCTGGGTGTCGCCCCCCGACACTGTTTAGCGGACGGCACCCGGAGAAGTCCCTCCCTGTGTGAGCGGATTGGTCGCAGGGATGTATGGGACAGGATGCGATCCTGCAGGTAACTAGGTCCTGTGCCATGGAGCGCTTTGAAGATCGTAATCAAAACCTTGAAACGCACCCGATAGACCACAGGAAGCCAGTGCAGCTCGCGCAGGAGAGGTGTTACATGGGAGTACCTAGTACTCCCCATAATCACCCGCGCGGCCGCATTCTGGACCAACTGCAGTCTCTGGGTGCATCTCAAGGGAAGCCCCATGTAGAGAGCATTGCAGTAGTCTAGGCGAGACGTCACCAGCGCATGGGTGACTGTGCGTAGGGCATCCCGGTCCAATAAGGGGCGCAATTGGCGCACCAGGCGAACCTGGTGGAACGCCCCCCCTTGCCACGGCTGTTACAAGGTCATCCATGGACAGCCGGGCATCCAGGAGGACGCCCAAATTGCGTGCCCGCTCCATGGGGGCCAGTTGTTCGCCCCCGATGGCCAGAGATGGAAGCACCTGGTTGAACCGGGGGGCCGGAAGCCACAGCCACTCCGTCTTGGAGGGGTTGAGTTTGAGTCGGTTGTCACCCATCCAGACCCGTACGGCTTCCAGGCACCGGGACATCATTTCGATGGCCTCGTTGGGATGGTTCGGGGTGGAGATGTACAGCTGGGTATCATCAGCGTACAGATGATATCCCACCCCAAAACCACGGATGATCTCGCCCAGCGGTTTCATGTATGTGTTGAACAGGAGTGGCGAGAGAACCGACCCCTGTGGCACCTCACAAGTGAGGGGACTCAGGGTCGATCTCTGCCCCCCCTGCCAACACACGTTGCGTCCGGCCGGAGAGGTAGGAGCCGAACCACCATAAAATGGTGCCCCTAACTCCCAGCCCCTCCAGCCGGTGCAACAGGATACCATGGTCGATGGTATCGAAAGCCACTGAGAGATCTAATAGGACCAGGATAGAGGAACAACCCCTACCTCTGGCCCTCCAGAGATCATCAACCAACGCGACCAAGGATGTTCTGAGCAGCGCAGTTTTTTGCAGTTCCGCTGGTGTTATTGCAGGAAGCTGCAATTTGTGGATGTGTTTTGTAAAATTCTTGGACATGGTACCAAGTGCCCTGATGACCATGGGTATCACTGTGACATGTTTCATCCATAGTCCCTTTGGGGAGAGGGGGCAGTATAAAAATCTAAATAAAAGTAAAGTAAAAAAAATAGCCGTGTAGTTTTCATGGCCAGGTTGCAATATTTCGTGATTATTTCTTCTTCTTCTTCTTCTTCTTCTTCTTCTTCTTCTTCTTCTTCTTCTTCTTCTTCTTCTTCTTCTTCTTCTTCTTCTTCTTCTTCTTCTTCTTCTTCTTCTTCATCATCATCATCATCATCATCATCATCATCATCATCATCATCGGTTAATCTTTGGTGAGACTCACAACCTTTGGGACTGGTTGGTAGCTCAACAGCTCGAGTCCTAACCAAGGACCTAGGAACTGTTAAGGTAACATCGGAGGATATAAGCTGTTCCAAGTAGGGTGGTTTTTTGTAGAGTCAGAATGTTCAAGTCAGGTACATTTTGAATTTTCAAATAGCGAGGTAGTCCTTTAGGTATTGCTCCAAGGGCTCCAGTTACAATTGGGACAACACATGATTTCTTTTTCCACCGTCGCTCAACCTCAATTTGTAAGTCCCGGTATTTTGTGATTTTTTTTCCTTGCTGTTTATCTTCAATTCGCGCATCTCCAGGTATTGCAATGTTAACGAACCAAACTTTTTTCTTTTCAATTATTGTTATGTCAGGTGTGTTGTAGGCCAAGTGCCTGTCAGTCTGGATTCTGAAGTCCCACAAGATTTTGCCTTTCTCATTCTCTAAAACCTTCTCAACCTGATGGTCCCAGTGGTTTTTGCTGTACTCAAATCCAAAGTTTTGGCACAATTTCCAGTGAATAATCTTAGCAATGCGGTCATGGCGTTGTAGGTAGTCAGTTTGTGAAATTTTGCTGCACCCGCTGATCAAATAGTCGACTGTCTCATCTTTCTCATTACAGAGGCGACATTTGCTGTTGGTGGTAACATGTTGAAGTTTTGCCTTCATGCAGTTTGTGGCTAAGGCTTGTTCTTGAGCTGCCAAAATAAAGCCTTCTGTTTCTTTTTTCAGTACTCCTGATCTTAACCAGTTCCAAGTTAGTTTTTGGTCAGCTTTGCCTTCAATACTTTTCAAGTATTGGCCATGCATAGCTTTGCTTTTCCTATATTATTATTATTATTATTATTATTATTATTATTATTATTATTATTATTATTATTATTATTATTATTATTATTATTATTATTATTATTATTATACGATTGTATCACAGCGGCCAGTTGTTTCGCCGGATTTGGCATTGATTACTAGTCGGGCCCCACCCAGGGGCCTAGGACGTCGTAACGTATTTTCGTAATATACGTGCAGATCCAAGCAGTGCAGCTTTTTGCATTTGACTGATGGTGATTTTGTCAAGTTTTAACTGTTTTAAATGTAATTCCAGTGCTTTTGGAATAGCACCCAGTGTGCCGATTACCACTGGAATTACCACTGCTGGTTTGTGGCATAATCGTTGAATTTCAATTTTTAAGTCCTGGTATTTCGCGACTTTTTCATGTTCCTTCTCCTCGACCCTGCTATCACCTGGTATTGCGATGTCTATGATTGTAACCTTATTTTTCTCAACCAGTGTGATGTCTGGTGTGTTATGCGCTAGTATTTTGTCTGTGTGTATACGAAAATCCCACAGGATCTTGACCATTTGATTTTCGGTGACTTTTTCAGGCTTATGTTCCCACCAGTTTGTTGTTGTTTTAATATTATAATTTTTGCACAAATTCCAGTGGATCATTTGTGCTACTGAATTGTTATTATTATTGTTATTGTTATTATTATCTTTATTCATTAAATATGAAACAGCCAACTGAACATTCAAAAATGCATTACAAATACCAGTGGCTGGTGCTAATGGTTGATAGGGCTAAGTATCAACCAAGGACCTTCTTAAAATATAAGATGTTCCGAGTAGCACAGTTTTTTGCAATTCCTCTGGTGTTATTGCAGGAAGCTGCAATTTGTGGATGTATCTTGTAAAATTCTTGGACATGGTGCCAAGTGCCCCGATGACCATGGGTATCACTGATACATGTTTCGTCCATAGCGGTGTAGTTTCGATGGCCAGGTCGCGATATTTCATGATTTTTTCTAGTTCTTTTTCTTCGACTCTAGCATCTCCAGGAACAGCGATATCAATAAACTACACTTCGGCCCTCTACAGCCGTGATATCTGGCGTGTTGTGCTCCAAATGACAATCCGTTTGTATTCGAAAGTCCCACAAGATCTTCACCTTCCCATTTTCGGTAACTTTTTCCACTTTATGTTCCCATGACTTTCTGGATACAGGTAAATCATATTTTTTACATAGTGACCAGTGGATTAATTTAGCAACTCGGTCATGTCTAGCTTTGTAATGAGTTTGTGCGATTTTGCTGCATTCGCATATTAAATGTGAAACAGTTTCGACTTTGTTATTGCAAAGTCGGCAGTTTGGTTTGTCGGTGGATTTTTGTATCTTTGCTTTCATGGCATTAGTTTGTAGTGCTTGTTCTTGAGCAGCCAGTATTAAACTTTCCGTTTCTTTCTTGATAGTTCCCATCTTAAGCCATCTCAAGTTGTCATCACATTTTCCTTCAATGTTTTCCAAGTGCTGTCCATGCAAAGCTTTGGTTTTCCATCTATTTAATCTGTCATCCAGCTGTTTTTCCTTATATTCTGCCTTTGTTTCTGTTGTTTTTATGCCGTTCTCCGTTTTCACAGCCTGCAGCAATTTTTCTGTACTTTGGTTCACATAATCATTCAAACTTCGTTTTTCTTCTTCTACCGTTTGATGGATTTGCAATAGCCCCCGCCCCCTATTTTTTTTGGCAGGTACAACCTGTCAATGTCACTTCGGGGATGTAAAGCGTGGTACATATTCAAAAGTTTGCGTGTTTTCCGGTCCAGGTTTTCCAGTTCAGCCAGAGTCCAGTTGATGATTCCAGCTGAGTCGCGTATCACTGGAACTGCCCATGTATTAATGGCTTTAATTATGTTTCCAGCATTCATCTTTGATTTTTAACATTTTGCGGACCCTCCTGATGTATTCCTTTTGCGTTGACTCTTTGACTTTTCCATTTAAGATGTTATCTGCTTCCAATATGCCTAGGTACTTTAACCATCATCCTTTGCTAATGCTTTCACTATATTTCCATTTCCCAGTTCTATTCCTTCTGTTTTTTCCATTTTTCCTCGCCGCTTGGATAATATAGTGCATTTTTTAAGCCCAAAGTTCATTTTGATGTCACTGCTGAACAGTTGAACTGTGTTGAGTATTGATTTAAGTTCAGCGAGGCTTTTCACATCCATTTTTAAGTCATCCATGTATAGTAGATGGTTTATCTTGCCATGTTGGCTTGAGATTTGGTATCCCAGTTTTGTGTTTCGTAGGATTATTGTCAGTGGAATTAATGCAAAGTTGAACAGGAGCGGTGAAAGAGAATCCCCTTGGAAGATTCCTCGTCTGATGTTGACTTCAACAACGTTGTTGTTAGAACTGTTTTCCATTTTTGCACATTTGCTTTCAAAAATGTACAGATATTTTTGCTGATTCCAAAGTTTTCCAGACAGGTGTTAATCCAGCTGTGGGGTAATGAGCCAAATGCCTTCTTGTAATCAATCCACGCCATATTTAAATTTGTTTTTCTTCGTTGGTTATTATTGTTGTTGTTGTTGATGTAACAATCAGCATCTTGAGTTCCCCACCCAGTGGATATCTGCATGACGCAATCCATTTCTTGAATGAATCCATTCTCCTGGCTTGGCATCCTGCCCTGAATCAAAACCCAACCAAGAAAGCCGGTTGTAACACTAAACCCTTAAAAAAAAAAATCAAACTCCCAAACACACCTGATTCCCGCACCTGAGCTGGTTGAGGGGTGGGATGGGGTGTTGTGTGAACCCAGCCAGTAAACTAACCCCCTCTGTACGCAAGGAACGCTGGCAGCTTTATAAAATAAACCCAGACTCTGGAACGACGGGAAAGGGGGCAAGAATCAGTCTGCGGCGCATAAAATAAGTTATGCAAGCTGCTTTTATTTTATTTTCTCTCTCCCCCACCTTCCTTATTGCTTTTGCTGGCCTCTCAACTGCTGGGTTAGTAGTTAGCTTCCTCCCTGCCACCACCCCCATGCAAGCAGGAGGGGGAGCGGCATGGCAGCCTGCCGGCCTGCCGGCAAGCGTGCAGCTGTTGTAATGACATGTACCACCCACCACAGGCGAGTTTCCAGTGTGAGGCTGTGTGCGGGCTGGGCTGACACTTTCCCAAGCATTGTGTCCTCTGTCACCCAGGAGCGAGGCGGCTCCCGGTCGGACTGCCTGAACCGGATATCTTCAGTGACTGAAATAATAGGCCTGGTGGTGGGAAAAAAGAGGCCAAGAAAATCTCTAGGGAGGAATTAAGTGATGAATAACTCTACCCCCCCCCATCACCCCACCCCGCAAGCTACGTTCCAGAAACAAGCCCAGGCCTGTGGCCAGCTTATTAGCGGACTGCCCCTTTCTCCTCCTCCTCCTCCTCCTCCTCCTTCTTCTCCAACACCCTTCA